>NC_067472.1:902500-1090000 GCF_947179515.1 Apodemus sylvaticus
CATGGCAGGACTAGAAGTCGGCTCTCAGGGAAAGAAACAGAATGAGTTTGGATGGAAAGTAAATTACTAAAGTAGTTCAATCAATCCCGGATTCAAATCCACACTGTTTAATTGATGGTTCTGTTTTGTCTGGAATACAAAACTGATTCTGAGCACCACATCTTCTAACTGCATCCCCAAGAGGGGGTAGGGGGCACTTAGACTGCTAAAGTCTCCAAAAAAATGAGGTCAGAGCTGCAAAGATGCATAAGCTTTAGCATGTTAATAAATTTAAATATTCTTTGGATAGTTTCCTTATCTACCTCAGAAGAACATGGCCCCTATACACTGCAATTGAGAACCGTCTTTTATCTTAGATATAAGTGAATCTCTCCAAACGTGTGTTAAGATTATGTGTTCTCAGGCTGATTTGGTAAGTTTTGAGCAACACATTCAATGTTGTCCCCAAACACGGCAAACCCAAGAATAGAACTGAGCCAAAGGGAAGCAAGAAAGACCGGGTCTCCAGATGACTCTGACTCCAGAAGGAATAATTACAGGCGTGGAGCTAGGTGGACTCAGCCCATTGGTAAAATATATTCACGAGGGAGAATGGTTGCTTTCCAGGTAGGCAAAGCCAGGCATTATTTTCCCTGCCTTTCGCCTGCCCCCAGACCCCTCCGTGTTCCATTTGCAGACTTAACATTTTGCCCACAATAAAATGGATGACAGTTTCATTACAGAATGGCATTACTTGTCAAACTTTGAATTACTGATCATAAAAATATCTGTTCCGCTTTGAAGGATTGTTGGAGGACTTCCATTTTCCCCTCTGTGTATGTATTTTTATCAGTAGGGCTGTTTAGTGCAACACACAGGAGCAGGGTGCAGAGGGGAGGGAAGAAGAAATCAAACCCGGCTGTGGAGCCCAGGGCCTGCTGTATTCTCCCCATATAAACAGGCTTCTATCACAGCTCGAGACAGCAGAAATAAAAGGGAGCTTTTTGGCTCACAGCTATAAAAAAAATTATCATAGTGATGAAGTTCCTCAGCCATCAACGGAGCTGTGATAACGCTGTTTGATGATGATTTTCCCATGAATGTTAAGCAGCCGCCACTGCGGAGGCAAAGGAGCTTATCTGCACCTAATACTGATCTCTAATTCCTGCCCTCCTTGAACCATCCATTTTCTAACAGCATTAACTGGCAAATTTACATCCCATCTTAATGCTGCTAAAGAGGACAGGAGATGAAGAGCAAATGACAGCGGTGTAATGAGGGTGGCTTTTTTCTCCTTTCTCTTTAATGGCTGAAGATTTACACAATTGTCTGTAAGCTTATATAGAGAGCTTACCTGAACCTTTTCCCAGCATGGATTCGACTTGCAGGCGCTTTTGTTAACTAAACACACATAAATATTTTTAAGGAGGTTTAATATACTTCAAAAGAAAGCGGAAGAATAGAAAGAGGGTAAAAAAATTCACAAATTTAAATGTCATAAATAATATGAAATTCTGCAGAGGGTTAGTAATTTCTGAACAAACGATGTCTCGAAAAATAGTGTTCTGAGAGATGCTCCTATAGACAGATTTTTGAATCAAATATTAAGGATGATTAATTAAAGTGAGGATTTAGAGGGAGCTGTGTCCCACATGCCACCAAAACCTGGGATTTCTCTGATCATGTAACATCCATCAAAATACTACCTGTTCACTAACAGGGTGTGAAGAGATAGAAGGGAATTTCAATGGTAAATCTGAATGTAGGGAGCTACAATAGCTGGTTGTGGGGAAATCCCATTTGTGTGTCCAGATGATAAAGTAAACCAAATAAAAATCACCATGGACGAGCCATTTAACATCACAGGCTGGAAACCTTGAAGTTGTCTTTGACTCTCCGGTCCCTTTCATCCTCTTTATCCAATCCATTACCAATCCTGCCTTTCCTTCCTTTGAAATGATTTAGGGGGGAAAAAACAACTCTTTTTTTCCCTCCCACCACCCTAAGCCATTTGTCTAGCACCTCTCAATTGAATAGGGTAGGCTCCCACTGCTTCCTCTGCTCTTCACCCTCCTTCCACAGTGTTATTAAAATATACCTTAATATTCCTACCCTGTCATTTGAGTTGTTAGAAAACAAACAAGCTTGTCACATTCTGTCCACCACCCCACCCCTGCTATCCCAGCAACAATCTTCACAGCATCTGTAATAACGAATCTTGAACATGAATTTGACGCAAGGTAGAAGACCCACAAATTGAAAGCTGTAAAATACCCAAAGGGAGGAAATTAGAAGAGGAATGGACGGTGATCTGTGTCACACTCCAATGTCAGAGCAGAAGTTGGCCAGAGAGCAGAGCTCTTTGGCCGATGTTGCTCTCAGTGTCATATTCTTTGTTTGGTTTGCACCAGTCTTTGAAGATGTAAAAAGCCCCTCATAGCTCAGGGGAATATAAAATTAAGTAATGGTTTGCCTGTGAGTGGTAGCTTGCTGACCTCTGAGTTAGAGGACTCGGTATTATTAAGATGGAATCTTCCCAAACTGACCCTTAAATTCAACCTGAAAGTAAGCAAAGTTGGGTATGGCTGGGCAAGCCTGTCATCCCAGCCTTACCAGCACAAAGAAGGATCAAAAGTTCAAGGCTATCCCGTTGTTTTCTTTTTTTAAAGACCTTGATATATTAACTTTAACATTCATAAGGAAAAGCAAAGGACCTTAAATAACTGAGAAGAGTTGCCCAGCCTTTTGCCACTGCAACATGACATTGTTATTTTTAAAGTTTATGTTCAAGAACTGCCTGATCGATTTACTAAAACTGGAAAAAAGATCTTGTGATGTTTTAAGTGAGTCTGTGATTTTGTATCAGGTCTATTCACAACTATCTTCACTCACATGTAGGCTGTGAGCTATGAGTTAGACACTCCTGCTAGAGCAATCTTGAAAAACATTGGCCTTGAATTATGGGGATACTCCCATTTCCTGATTTTACAACTCTCTGTAGAGCTATAATAAGACAGCGATACACTTAAGTAAAAATCGATCAAGCACAAAATAGAGAACCCAGAAGTATACTCACAGCTCAGTTATGTGTTCAGTAGATTTTGATCAAGTTTTGAGTAATGCAAAGAAGAAAAGGTGGGCTTTTCAAGGAATGATAATGCAGATTAAGTCTCTGACACTTATATCTTTTGGAGTTCCTCCTCCTAAAGTAACTGGAAGCTTCCTCCCATGCTTGACCTGAGGTCTCTCTCCAGCCCTGCCTTCTAGGGTTTCATGATTTCTTCTTGCCATTCCCCCATCTGACCTGGGGAAGTATTAGTGTAGTCTGCAGCTTCCTCACCTGTGAGAACACAGAGGAGCTGCTAGGAGACATGGAAGTTTCTACAGACCCTTGAGAATGGCAACTGGCAGAAAACAGATGTGCAAGCTCTTTGCCCCCTCTCTGTTTCTCTATTCTCTTTCGGCCTATTATTTTTTTCATGTTGCATATACCCAGCCACTTTCTGTCCCAATTAGAGATAGCTGTCAACTGGATATGGCCCGGAGTCATCAGAGGGAGTCTCAATTGGGCATTGCCCAGATTAGATTGGCTTGTGCTTATTTCTGTGAAGAATTGTCTTGATTAATGATTGAGGTGAGAGGGTCTGGCCCACTGTGGGTGGTACCATCCTTAGGAAGGTTGTCCTGGACTGTATTTAAAAAATGTAGAGCAGAGAACCAAAAAGCAAGCCAGCAAACAGCATTCCTCCGAGCTTCCAACATCAGTTCTTAGGTTCAGTTCCTGCTTTGATCCTGCCTTGAGCTCCTGTCCTGGCTTCTCTCAGTGATGAAGTGTGACCTGGAAGTATAAGCTGGAAGAGGTCCTCTTTTCTCCTAAGTTCCTAATATTCAGGGAGGTTTATCAGAACAACAGAAAACCAAGCTGGGATAGTCCTCTCCTAATTAAAGTGTTTATAACTGTAATAAATGATAAATAACAAGCCACCATGGCTTGCTTTGTTTTCAGTCTAATTGGAGGAAGTGTTTCAAGCCCCTGCCCCAACCTATAAACTCCTT
The DNA here is from genome assembly GCF_947179515.1 of Apodemus sylvaticus. NCBI lineage: Eukaryota > Metazoa > Chordata > Mammalia > Rodentia > Muridae > Apodemus > Apodemus sylvaticus. Next base: position 906,536 of record NC_067472.1, read on the forward strand.
TTACTTAGCTATAGAACTGGCCAGACAATAGATGCCCAACTACTTTACAGAGGTATTTGTTTCTAATCTTGTAGGAGAAGAGCAATGTGTGTCTTTGCTATTTAATTCATAGCTACATTGTAGGAATATATATATAACGAGATGTAATTTAATGAAAAATTAAATACATGAAATGAAAATAAGCCAAACCAGATCAAGCATTCATCTTTGTGTCTTAATATGTCCTAGGGTTGTGATAAGAAATATTTTCAGACATCAATTACTGTCCAAGATACATCCCATTTCCTCTCTCTCTCTCTCTCTCTCTCTCTCTCTCTCTGTGTGTGTGTGTGTGTGTGTTTTGTTTTTCTTTTAAAGACAAGATTTCTCTTTGTGTAGCTCTGGCTCTTCTGAAACTAGCAGTGAAAACCACACTGCTCTTGAACTCACAGAGATCTGCACGCCTCTGCCTTCCAAGTGCTAGAATTAAAGACATGCACCACAACTGCCTGGCTAGCCACTCTGTTACTATTTCCCTAAAACAAGGTGAATTTTTCATACCTAGTGCTGGTGTACTAAGCATTTAGAGGGAATGTGAAACTTTGGTCTTATAGGACACTTGGAAATGTCATCATTGACCTAGTTAAATGTGTTCTCATGTAAAATATATTCTGCCAAACTTCCACCTATGAGGGTGTCAGGAAAGAGAGGATAAAGCCATTAAAATAAAACAGCAGTATGTAAAATTACATACATTTTGAAGGTTTTTTTTGAAAAATTATTAAACTACTTTAATCTGTTTAAAATTGGAGATTAAATGTAGATAAAATTCTAATTTTTTTCACTGTTGAGCTAAGTAATCATGAACATAATTATTACTGATGTTACACCTATAACCAAAGGTATGGTGTGCTGTTATCATACTAAACTGGCCACAGAGAGCAATATATATCAGAGAAAGGATAAAAATTCATTTAAAATTTTTTTAATTTGAAAGATTTATTGACTATCAACTATATACCTGCACGGGAGATGGAAATGAGGGTTTGATCCTAATAATAAAAGCCACGGTGCAAATAAAAACCAAACAAATGAAGTCATTCCAGATAGGCATTGACTATAGGCAAACAGGAAGACAGGCTGGAGGATGGTTGGAGAAGGAGCAAACATTAAAGCTACTTATTTCATAGATTTATGCAAAATCACCTTTGTGGAGGGTGATTATATTGCCTTCTTTGTATGTTTCTGGGTTTTTTCATTTTAAAAAAATAACTTAGACATGTTCTACTTTAATATTCAAAGAAAAAGTATAAATACAAAACTTTACTCTGGGAGCCACCAAATCGAGATTGTGTTGACCCTCCAAATAAAGATACCATGGAGATTTAAAATTCTAATGAGAGACTATTATGCATGACTTTTTTGTATTCATGGATTCTGATGTCTGGTGGATAAGGTAGGATTTTTCTACATCATGTAGAGATATACCTAGCACCTAGATACTGCTCTGTAAGTGTTTGATAATTTAATAAACCTATTGATGAGTTGAAATGATGTCTAATTCAGTTTAAGCAAACAATTTTGGGGAAAATTACCCCACACAACTTATTTTCTAGGCGTCATGGAGTGGATATAATGAACATGAGTTGTCTGAAGCTCAGGTTTAACTCTTTCCTCTATTTGTCTCTTCTCCTCCTATCTCTGTCTTAAGTGTTTGTGCTAGTGGGTATTAATTGTACACAGCAGTTGGTTTCATTACATCATTTTACATGTGCATAATGCAATACTACCATGCTCAACCCAGACCAGCTCTTGCCTCTCTCCCATTCCTACCATGACTCTTCCCCTTCCCAATATGCTTCCTGTCTAACTTGTGGTCTCCTCCTGCTACCCTCTACTTCTATTCTCTATTTCCCAGAAGCTTTGGCTTTAAAAAAAAAAAACTTAAGAATCTACCTCCATATCTGCAGTGGTCTAGCTATGATACTGATATTCCTTTATGTAACAAAACAAGTTTTAAAACATATTTAAATTTTTCTCAATTGTATGTGTTCATGGTATATGATATAGGTTGCAGGGGACATTTTCATATAAATATATTGCACCTTGAGCATATTTCTCCCATTCTACCAGCCCTTGCCCCTTCCTCTCCCCTCCTCCTACCATAGCCCCTAATTTCTCAAGACAGTTACTCTTTTACTTCCACGTCACCTGTACAGATATAACTTTATGTTTCTATATAAATGTGTAAGAACTACAAGTGAGAGAATATATATATAAAACTTATGTTTCAGAGGCTAGCTTAATTCACTTAATATGATCATCTCCAGTTGCATATGTATTTATGAAAACAACATATCTTCATTCTTATATGACTGAAAAATAGACATTGTATATATAGCACATATTCATTTTTTTACTTTTCTTTTTCTCTTTTTTAAAAAAAGTATCAATCATTTTATTTGTTTACATTTCAAATGCTATCCCACTTCCCAGTCTCCCTTCTACAATCCCCTCACTCCACTCCCCTCCCCTTTGCCTCTGAGAAGGTACTTCCTTACCCTTCCACTCATACTTCACCCTTCTAGGCTCCTGTTTATAAGCACATCTTGGCTTCAGCAATAGTGTTGGGGTTTGGTGTCTGCAGATGGAATGCATCACACAGTGGGGCAATCTCTGGACAGCTTTCCTTCAGCCTCTGCTCCATTTTTGTCCCTGCATTTCCTTTAGACAGGAACAATTCTGGATTATAAGTATTTAGATGGGTGGGTGGTCCCATCCCTCAACTGGGGGCCATGACTATCTTCTGGAGGTGGTCTCTTCAGGTTCTATCTCCATACTATTGGGTGTTTCAGCTAATGGCATCCCCACCGGGTCCTGGGAGCCTCTTGAATCCCTGACATCTAGGCCTTACTAGTGGTTACCCAAGTTCCCCAACCCCCACGGCTACTTATTTCTATTCACTTTCCTGACCCTCTATATTTCTCTCCTGTCTCTTCCTATACCTAGTACTGCCCCTCCTTTTTTTACTCTTCCTCCCCTCTCCCACTCAAGTCTCTCCCTCCCTCTACCTCCCATGATTCTTTAGTTCCTCCTTCTAAGTAGGCTTGAAGCATCCACACTTTGACCTTCCTTCTTGTTAAGCTTCACATGGTCTGTGAGTTGTATTAATACCACAAATTTGTTATCCATTCCTCTGTCAATGGACACCTAGCCTGTTTCTATAACTTAGTCATTGTGAATGGTGCTGTAATAAAACAATCATGCAAGTATCTCTGACATATTTTGATTTGTACTCTTTTGGGCCAACACCCAGGTGTTGTAGCTGGGTTACATGGTAGGTCTATTTAGTTTTTTGGGGGCACTTCTATACTTATCTTCAAAGTGGCTGTTACTACCTAAAAGTTGTTTCATCTTCCTATAGTGCTACAGGCTGGTGACCCAGTCTGTACCATGAAACCTTTGAGTCCTTTCAGATCCAAACCAATATGGCTTCCTCTCAACAACCAAATAAATTTCATACTTACCCCTTATAAATCCTTGGGAAAGCCATTATATTTAACTGTTTTATAATAAGTATGGGTAGTATAATATTTCCACATTATCAAAGAACTCTTTTCATTCTTCAAAGGATATTGAAAAGTTAAGGCATTGCGGGTTGGTTACTCTGGGTACATGATGGGTTCCTTCTGAGTCAGTGCCTTCTCTGCTCTGGCCATTTTACTCTAGAAAGTTCCCTGAATAGCTCTGGATTTCCTTCCCAGGCCTTTCATGGGAGTGGCTGGAAGGACCTGAGTAATAAGATGAGGAAAGTAAGCTGTTTTAATGTTCTTTTGTTGGGTGGCTGGAGTGGGTCTATGTGAGTGCTAATCAGGCCAACAGAAACATGCATGGTCTCAGAGTCAGAGCCTGAGGGAAGTGTTCCACCTAAGATGTACAGGAGAGGCAAGATTGGGTGATCCCTGAGGATCTATTGGGTTTTTATATCTGATGTCTAAAGTGCACAGACCCATTAAGTCCTGAGTTCTCTTTCTACTCAGTGTGGACAAGCTTGCCCATCTGTCCTTTCTGTCTCTGCCCTTTGCTTCTGCATCTCTGGCACTTTGCAGAACCCTACACCAGGCCTCCTAGAATGTGCCAGTTTCTTTCCTTAAAACTACCTGATTTTGGGTGCCTGTGGCTGGGAAGCAGATTTATCTACCAGTGCCTTGGACTTCTCTAGATATTGACAATCATGTCCACCTAGAATTATCTAAGCTTCCCTAGAATTGTCTACATAGACTGGTTATGGGAAGTGTAGCCTATGGAACTTGCGTGAGATGCTTAGCTTGAGCCTCATCCTGGCCTGCTTTCTTCTTGACTGCTTCCCTATGCTCTTCTACCCAACTTGGCACATTTATGTGACCCCTAGTTTATGGACAACTGGTTCCTACTCACAAACATCCAATAAGTTAGCTCCCAGTTAGCTCCCAACTTTTCCCCTGGCAGAAGTTCGGCATCATCAGACAACATCCCTTCCTAAACTTTACTGCACGTAGCATGGTTGTAATCAATGGGTCAAATTGGAAAGGCCATCTGCTGATCATGATAATATCTCTACGATGATGCAGTGTTTGCTGTCTACAATCTAATTTTGTATGAGAAAGCCCTGTGAAATTCATAGATCCAAAATTATCTCAGTTTATAGAAGAGAAAGCTAATGCTCCAATCTATTTGCTCCTGGAAATTCAGTCTTTAAATTCCTCTACGAAGGTAATATAAGGAAGCAATTGAGTTTTACTTGCGTGTAAATGTGTATGTGGACACACACATGCATATGTAAACCCAAGAGTGGTTGTTGTCTAGATAACCATCCTCTTAAAAATACTTTTAGTTTTATTTAGTTTTTTAATTTTAAGTGTATGAGTGTTTTGTCCGTTTCTAGAAATGTACACCATGTGTATGCCTAGTGCCAGTGGAAGTCAGAAGAAGGTGTCAGATCAAATAGATCTAGAGTTAGTTGTAAGCCCCCATATGTATGCTGGGAAGTGAGTTCAGGTCCTCTGCAACAGAAAGAATTGTTCTAAACCAGTAAACAATTTCTCTAGTTCTATACAGTGATTTTTAGACAGTGTCTCTCACACAGACACTGGACTTCAAGCACCAGTGATCTGCCCGTCTCCACCTCCCCAAATCTTGGGATACAAGCCACACACCTGGCTTTTTAAAGTAGGTTTCCAGGGCCAGTGACGTGATTCAGTGGATAAAGTCCTTGTTCCACAAGCCTTATGATTTGAATTCCATTTTCAAAACCTGTGTAAAAGGTAGAAAGAGTCTCTCATTTCTTTCTTTATTTTTTCTTTGGCCAAGTTGTCATTGAGTATTGTTCAACCTCCATGTGTATGTGGGCTTTCTGTTGTTTTTGTTGCTATTGAAGATCACTCTTATTCCATAGTGTGTACACATACGTGCTATGGCATGCTTGTGGTAGTCAGAAGGCAACTCTGAAGTTGATTCTCTCCTTCCACCCAGTGAGCTCCAAAGATCAAACTCAGGTTAACAAATGTGACAGTAAGTACCTTTATCCACTGAACCTCCTCACCTCTTGTTTCTAGTAGCCCACTCCTGAGGAGTATAGCGCTCAGCCCTGTGTTAGTTAGGATGCAGCTCCTCTTCCCCTCTTCACATAGAGACAGCAGCAGCATGGCTCTACACCTGTCTGCTTTGGGTCTGTGGTTCTGTGACCAGTCTCTCAAAGACCCCTTTCAGGTAGGAGCTGAGTTTCTGCCTTTTTTTCGTACTTCTAAGAGGCCAAACAACCCCAGCAAATTTGGTCAGTATGGTGAAAATCATCTCGGAGGCAAAGCAAGGGGTACGAAGTGATGGGTGTCACTGAAGCTCCTTCATTCAGTTGCTGCTGGTGATGAAGAGATATATGGCCTCTCTCTAAAGACCAATATTCCAAGTGAGGGTAAATGGAAACATGGAAAACTATGGGATTGATTTGCAGCTGGATTAAAAGAGAAGAATCAGTAGTGAAGCTTATTAGAGGAGAAACGCACACTCTAGATTTGGGCTAAAATATGCATTTTTGTGGTGAATATTGCTCTTCAGCACAGGTCATGATACAAAGCTGATTTGATTCACAAAGTAAGCCTACAGGATCTGTTACACACTATAATTATCTCTGAATCTTTTGTACAAGAACATATGAAAACGGACTTTCTGCGCTGTCAGAGATGTTTTCTTTCTCCCCTCCCCTTTTCTAATCTTCCTTAAAATATTGGTGTGAATTAAACTCACTGAGGAGGAAGCCAGCAGACATCTTCTATAATGCAGTTTTGAAAATAAGAGGAGAGTTGTTATTACTCCCATCTGGGACACCATATGTTTGCAGACTGGTGTGGGAGTTACCATATTTCTCTGACCCCAAATTCAAGATCTGGTTAAATAGGTTTAAAACATCCCCTTTCTTGCTCCATATAAATACAGTTGACTAAAAGCAAAACTATGGATACCTATCATCTGCTAAGAAAGTGCAGGAAATCATCACCAGCAAGGGCCAGGGTAGTTATTGGATCTGATTACACATAATACTTATACTGGGGAAGGACAGCAGAGACTTTGGATGGTGCCTTGCTGACCTTTGTAATTTTAATAAAGCCATACCCCATCTGGCTACTGCTGAAAGCAGGAAGTCCAGCAAAGGGAGTGTCCTCTGAACTTTTATCTTGAAACATTAGCAACAATTTAAATATAAATTATACATATAGTAAATATAAATTATACATACATGCAGAGGGTCAAGAGTAGACACACATTGCAAAGTGGAAAGTGCTGTGTAATTCACTGTAATATTTTCTGAGTCAGCTACTTAAGGCCAAAGCGTCTACTCATTCATCATCTTAGCGTGGCTTTGAGGGCAGTGTGCTCATCTGGGATCAGAGCTGTTCGTGCAGAATAGACTCCATGTGGCTACAAATGGAAGAGAAGGAGAACAAAGAATCTGACACAGTACTGGACTCCTGCTGATCCCCGCTGCACTTCTGGGATTTTGTAAGTACAGAGAATCTGAGACACGCCCTTTAATATATGTGTCGTGGGGCACCTTTACAATATGATTAGTGCTTCAAAGTTCAGAAAAACACATATTCTAGTTGTCATGACCCACAATGGCATGTGACAGCTTGTAAATGACAAGGACAGAATTTCTGTGTAGTCAAGATCATGAATGTCCTTCACTGTGGTGACTAAAGTACAAATTTCAGCTTGATCTATGACTGGGAAACATGCTTTGCTGAAACTACAATTCCATATATTTCTAAGACTGAAAAGATTACAGGTCCGACTTGTATAATAAAAACCACAAGAATTAATTCATTCAACCTGAAGAAAACTTAATAAATAAGAAATTTAGGAGCTTGCATCATATTAGGATTAACAGATTTCTTGTGGTTGACATTCCTAAACAGGTACTAACTAGTACAGTTGTTTGAAATTGGCCTTATAGCATACACTATAATTTTTGTAGACCCTGGATAGATTACTGTAGATGTGAAAATAGAATGGGAATTTTATAATCAGGATTCTTTGTCATGTACAAAATTCCCCTTTGTTACTTGCTTTGAAACCTTGGACTCTCGTGATTCAAGAATGACTCTGTGTCACATAATCTTCATTTGTGATTTTTTTTAAAAAAAATTCATGTATACATATGTGATTGCATGGGTATGAATACATGTAGATGTGTGGAAGCCAGAAGACAAATTTGGCCGTTGTTCCGCAGGTTCCACCACTATGTGTTTTGCTTTGTTTGCTTTTGTCTTGAGACAAGGTCTCTCACTGGCTTGGAACTTGGGTTAAGCTGGCTTCATAATGCTTCATATTCTCTGGTTCCCCAGGGCTAGGATTACAAAGGCATGTGACTACATGCTTTTTAAAATCTTTATTATTTTTAAACAATATTGAAAACTATTTAATTCTCATTCTCTCTGTCTCTCTGTCTCTGTCTGTCTGTCTGTCTTTCTCCGTCTCTCTCCACATATGTGCAAGTCCTACAGAGTCCAAAAAAAGGTGTCAGACACCCTTGAGTTGGAGTTATAGGCAATTTTGAGTCATGAAGTCACTGCTGGGAACCAAACCCAGGTGTTCTAGAAGAACAGAAACCACTCCAAGTTGCTGTGCTTTCTCTGTAGATACACCTGACATTTTCAAAATGTGGGTACTGGGAATTTAATTTAAGCCCTCATACATTCAAGGCAAGTACCTTACTGACTGAGCCATTTTCCCGGCTGTGATTATAATCAATAATTTAAGAGAGATAGAGAAGCAGGATGGAATCAGCACTGCTTTCTTTCCTAACAATCCTACATCCTACAGATGGCTTTAGAACCCACTGAATCTAAAGGTAATATAAATAAATCATTAAATATGAAGGTCCTCTGCATATATGTTATGGCTGTGTGACTTGGTATTCTTGTGGGATTCCTAACATTGGGATCAGAGGCTGTCTCTGATTCTTTTGCTTGTTTGTGGGACTCTTCTCTTCCTACTGGGTGGCCTCATCTAGCCTTGCTGTAATAGTATGTGCCTGGTATTTTTATACCACCTTCAGTTGTCCCTGGGAGGCCTGCTGTTGTCTGAGGGTCAAGGAGGTGGTGGTACAAGAGAAGAGAGTAAGTAGGGGGTGGAGAGACTGGGGAATGGGAAGGGGAAACTTCAGTTGGTATGTAATATATTAGAGAAGAATAAAAATGTGAATGTCAAGATTTGAAGATTATTAAATAATTATTTTGCACTACAGTTATTTTATTGTACATGAACAAACTTCTATAAAATCTTCATAGACTTGGTCGCATAACAAAGTAGTTTGCTTCAGTTTTGTTAAGGACCAATGAAAAAAATTTTAAAGTTAAATCTAATAACTCAAAATTCTTAGGTCATAAACAATTCCTAGCAGTCAGATAAAAGTAGCCCTATCGTTCCCCTAACTCCTAATCCACTCCTATCCTTTCCCAAATTAGTGTCTTCTTTATTATCTTTTCAATGTGACTCCAGGTATATGAGTATGTAAAATAGGTATAAAATTAAACTTTTATAAATAATAATTCCTAAAGAAATTAATATAAAGTTATTCTTTGGTATACATGTAACTTTATTATCTATTAAATATTTTTATGATTTGCATCCTAATGACAGACATGTGCATGTTTACTTTACATAAATTACTAGAGGTTGAATATCAATACACAGGACATAGAACAACTTCAACATGTTACAGAGTTGATTGATATTGTCACTTGATAATTATCAATGCTGAGCCACTTTACATAAATATTTGCTCCAAAACAGCAAAAGTATGTTGAGGGAGATTTTAGAAATTCTGTTGCAATCCCAAGCCAAAATTTATTGAATGAATTTTAATGAAACTCAAATCACCAATATGAAAAGGGACTTTTAAAATCAAATACACTAGCATTTGTACAGTCCAAAGATATACTGCTTAGGTAGATGTTGAGGAGTCATGTTAGAAAATATTGGAGATCTTTGTCTTCTATAGTTAACTTATCATGTGTCTATAAGACCAGAAATATCATATTAATAAGTATTGTGCTTCATAACACATGAGTTTCAAGTCTGACCTGAGGTGTTTTAGTCATTGCCTTGCTGGAGGGAGTGGATCAGTAGCAGGCATTGAGGGTTGTTTTGTTTTGTTTTTTAAAATTAGCTTTTTTATTGTTTTTGTTTGCTTCTTTGTTTGTTTATTGTTTTTATTTTTTCCAATATATTTTTTATTTACATTTCAAATGATTTCCCCTTTTCTGGCCCCCCACTCCCCGAAAGTCCCATAAGACCCCTTCCCTCCCCGTTCTCCCACGTACCTCTTCCCACTTCCCTGTTCTGGTTTTGCCCTATACTGCTACACTAAGTCTTTCCAGAACAAGGGGCCATTCTTCCGTTCTTCTTGTACCTCATTTGATGTGTGGATTATGTTTTGGGTATTCCAGATTTCTAGGTTAATATCCACTTATTAGTGAGTGCATACCATGACTGATTTTTTTGAGACTGGGTTACCTCACTTAGTATGATGTTCTCCAGCTCCATCCATTTGCCTAAGAATTTCATGAATTCATTGTTTCTAATGGCTGAATAGTACTCCACTGTGTATATATACCACATTTTTTGCATCCATTCTTCTGCTGAGGGATACCTGGGTTCTTTCCAGCTTCTGGCTATTATAAATAGGGCTGGTATGAACATAGTGGAGCATGTATCCTTATTACATGCTGGGGAATCCTCTGGGTATATGCCCAGGAGTGGTATAGCAGGATCTTCTGGAAGTGAGGTGCCCAGTTTTCTGAGGAACCGCCAGACTGCTTTCCAGAATGGTTGTACCAATTTGCAACCCCACCAGCAGTGGAGGAGTGCTACTCTTTCTCCACATCCTCGCCAACACCTGCTGTCTCCTGAATTTTTAATCTTAGCCATTCTGACTGGTGTAAGGTGAAATCTCAGGGTTGTTTTGATTTGCATTTCCCTAATGACTAATGAAGTTGAGCATTTTTTAAGATGCTTCTCCGCCATCCGAAGTTCTTCAGGTGAAAATTCTTTGTTTAACTCTGTACCCCATTTTTTAATAGGGTTATTTGGTTTTCTGGAGTCTAACTTCTTGAGTTCTTTGTATATATTGGATATTTGCCCTCTATCTGATGTAGGGTTGGTGAAGATTTTTTCCCAATTTGTTGGTTGCTGATTTGTCCTTTTGATGGTGTCCTTTGCCTTACAGAAACTTTGTAATTTTATGAGGTCCCATTTGTCAATTCTTGATCTTAGAGCATAAGCTATTGGTGATCTGTTCAGGAACTTTCCCCCAGTACCGATGTCCTCAAGGGTCTTCCCCAGTTTCTTTTCTATTAGCTTCAGAGTGTCTGGCTTTATGTGGAGGTCCTTGATCCATTTGGAGTTGAGCTTAGTACAAGGAGATAAGAATGGATCGATTTGCATTCTTCTGCATGCTGACCTCCAGTTGAACCAGCACCATTTGTTGAAAAGGCTATCTTTTTTCCATTGGATGTTTTCAGCCCCATTGTCGAAAATCAAGTGGCCATAGGTGTGTGGGTTCATTTTCAGATCTTCAGTCCTGTTCCATTTATCCACCTGGCTGTCACTGTACCAATACCATGCAGTTTTTAACACTATTGCTCTGTAGTATTGCTTGAGGTCAGGGATACTGATTGCCCCAGAATTTCTTTTGTTGTTGAGAATAGTTTTAGCTATCCTGGGTTTTTTGTTATTCCAGATGAATTTGATAATTGCTCTTTCTAACTCTATGAAGAATTGAGTTGGGATTTTGATGGGTACTGCACTGAATCTGTATATTGCTTTTGGCAATATGGCCATTTTAACTATATTAATCCTGCTGATCCATGAGCATGGGAGGTTTTTCCATTTTTTGAGGTCTTCTTCCATTTCCTTCTTCAGAGTCTTGAAGTACTTGTCATACAGATCTTTCACATGTTTGTTAAGAGTCACCCCAAGGTACTTTATACTGTTTGTGGCTATTGTGAAGGGTGTCATTTCCCTAATTTCTTTCTCAGCCTGCTTATCCTTTGAGCATAGGAAGGCTACTGATTTGCTTGAGTTGATTTTATAACCTGCCACTTTGCTGAAGTTGTTTATCAGCTGTAGGAGTTCTCTAGTGGAGTTTTTTTGGGTCAGTTAGCCAGACTATCATATCATCTGCAAATAATGATAGTTTGACTTCTTCCTTTCCAATTTGTATCCCTTTGACCTCCTTATGTTGTCTAATTGCCCGCGCTAGTACCTCAAGTACAATATTTTTGATGATTTCCTGTCTTCTACTCCTCCTGGGGGAATTGGCTTCTTTTTGTTCTAGGGCTTTCAGGTGTGTCATTAAGCTGCTAGTGTATGCTCTCTCCATTTTCTTTTTGGAGGCACTCAGGGCTATGAGTTTTCCTCTTAGCACTGCTTTCATTGTGTCCCAAAGATTTGGGTATGTTGTTCATTTTCATTAAATTCTAAAAAGTCTCTGATTTCTTTCTTTATTTCTTCTTTGGCCAAGTTGTCATTGAATATTGTTCAGCCTCCGTGTGTATGTGGGCTTTCTGTTGTTTTTGTTGCTATTGAAAACCACTCTTACTCCATAGTGATCTGATAGGAAGCATGGGATTAGTTCGATCTTCTTATATTTGTTGAAGTCTGTCTTGTGACCAATTATATGGTCGATTTTGGAGAAGGTACCATGAGGTGCTGAGGACAGGGGGAGATAAGGGGGCTTATGGGACTTTCGGGGAGTGGGGGGCTAGAAAAGGGGAAATCATTTGAAATGTAAATAAAAAATATATCGAATAAAAAAAAGGTATATTCTTTTGCTTTAGGGTGACATGTTCTATAAATATCAGTCAAATCCACTTGGTCCAAAGCTTCAATTAGTTTTATTGTGTCCCTGTTTAGTTTCTGTTTTCCTGATCGGTCCATTGAGGAGAGTGGGGTGTTGAAGTCACCCACAATTATTGTGTTAGGTGCAATGTGTGCTTTAAGCTTTAGTAAAGTTTCTTTTACGAATGAGGTTGCCCTTGCATTTGGCACATAGATATTTGAAAGTTCTTCTTGGTGGATTTTTCCTTTGACCATCAAGAAGTGTCCTTCTGTGTCTCTTTTGATGACTTTAGGTTGAAAGACAATTTTATCTGATATTAGAATGGCTACTCTGGCTCGTTTCCCGAGACCATTGGCTTGTAAAATTGTCTTCCAGCCTTTTACTCTAAGGTAGTTTTTGTCTTTGACACTGAGATGTGTCTCCTGGATGCAGCAAAATGTAGGGTCCTGTTTCGTTATCCAGTCCGTTAGTCTATGTCTTTTTATTGGGGAATTGAGTCCATTCATGTTAAGAGATATTAAGGAATAGTGATTATTTCTTCCTGTCATTTTTTGATGTTTTTTTTTTATTTGAGTGGTTATCTTCTTTTGGGTTTGATGAAGGACGGTAACTATTTTGCTTTCTCCAGGGTGTAGTTTCCCTCCTTGTATTGGAGGTTTCCTTCTATTATTCTTTGCAGATCTGGGTTTGTGGAAAGATATTGTGTAAATTTGGTTTTGTCATGGAATATCTTGGTTTCTCCATCTATGGTGATTGAGAGTTTTGCTGGGTAAAGTAGTCTTGGCTGACATTTGTGTTCTCTTAGAGTCTGCATGAGATCTGCCCAGGATCTTCTAGCTTTCATGGTCTCTGGTGAGAAGTCTGGTGTGATTCTGATAGGTCTTCCTTTATATGTTACTTGGCCTTTTTCTCTTACTGCCTTTAATATTCTTTCTTTGTTTAGTGCATTTGGGGTTTTGATTATTATGTGACAGGAGGTATTTCTGCTCAGGTCCAGTCTGTTTGGAGTTCTGTAGGCTTCTTGTATATTCATGGGAATCTCTCTCTTTAAGTTGAGAAAGTTTTCTTCCATAATTTTGTTGAAGATATTTGCTGACCCTTTCAGTTGTAAATCTTCACTCTCATCTATACCTAAAATCCTTAGGTTTGGTCTTCTCATTGTGTCCTGGATTTCCTGGATGTCATGGGATATAAGCTTTTTGCATTTTGCATTTTCTTTGACTGTTGATTCAATGGTTTCTATGGTATCTTTAGCATCTGAGATTCTTTCTTCCATCTCTTGTATTCTGTTGTTGATATTTGCATCTATGGCCCCTGATTTCTTCTCAAGGTTTTCTATCTCCAAAGTTGTCTCTCTTTGTGATTTCTTAGTTGTTTCTACTTCTGTTTTTAGATCCAAAAATTTACTTGAACAGTGAAAGCAAACAGGCATAGATGTAACATTCCTGTAATCTACAGGAGGCTGAGATAGAGGATTACAAAGTCCATGCCAGCATGGACTATACAGTGAATACCCCTCCCTCCTCCATCCCCCCCTCTAACACACACACAAATAAAGCATCTATACATAAATTAGGGGTATTAGCAAGCAGGCTGATTAAGTATCTGTTAGAGATGGGATTCTAGCAGAACTTCTTTAAAAAATAAAAAAAGCATGTTGTTTATTTATTCTCTGATAATTCCATTCATGCAGACACTGTTTCTAGATCATATCTATCCCAGCCTCACACTTCCTCAGGCATCTCCAGCAATTCCTTTATATACCCCCTGTCTGTCTGTCTTTGTCTGTGTCTGCCTCTGTGCCTGTCTCTGTCTGTGTCTGTCTCTGTCTGTGTCTGTCTCTGTCTTTCTGTCTCTGCCTCTCTCTCTCTCTCTCTCTCTCTCTCTCTCTCTCTCTCTCTCTCTCTCTCTCTCTCTAGAAATCTACTGAGTCCAATTAGTGCATTAGTGCTGCCTATTTTGGAATATTGACTGATCTTGTTGGCTTGCTCTTGTGCAGGTAACCATGGCTGCAGTGAGCTAATGGATATCACAGCTGTGTCAAGTCTAGAAGACAGTATTTCCACAACATCCCTTTATATCTCCTAGGACTTACAATCTTTCCAATCCTGCTTCTGCAATATTCCTTGAAATGTGTGTGAGCCTGTGTGATATCTAGATGTCCCATGTAGGATGAACAATCGATAGAACTCTCAGCACTGACCAGTTATGAGTCTGCATTGGAGACTGACCACCACAGGAAAAATAAATCTTCTTTGACTGAGGTTTAGAGCAGCAAAGATCTATGGGTATAAACATCAATATTTAGAAAGCAGTTTGACTACATGTCCATTTAGCAAGACAATAGACCTTGCTTACCCTTATTGTTGATGGCTTTACAAGAATGGGCTTTTGACCAATAAAGTGGGGGGCCTTTTATAGTCTACACATTGTTGGGTCTACAGAGTTTCAGGCTGCAGAGCTATCTTTCACTTTGGATTCTACTTTTGTTGCAATAAGATAAAAGTTGTGTTTCATAGAATCTCCTTAATGGGGTAGATAGGTGAGGGGGAAGAGCCAGGGACTGGTTAGTACAATAGTTAAAACGCAAGGCTAAACCAGGAATGGAGTTATATGACATAAAAGGAATAGGAAAATCTAAAGTTTGTGCCAGGGAAAAGGAGTGGTACTTAATGAAAGCTGGAGGGTGGATGCAGCTGGCAAAAACCAGGCATTTGAAGGAGACTTCCCATGATCATAACACACATGTACACATCTCTCTATACAGAGAATATTATGCTTCTGACACAATTAAACTCATTGTAGTTGGTTCTTGGTCACTAAATGCTTGAGAGTACAGCTGCTCTACAGAGGATTTTCCTTTGTTGGTGACAACAAAGGAAGGGCTAGGATATATATATATATATATATATATATATATATATATATATATATGTGTGTGTGTGTGTGTGTGTGTGTATGTATGTATGTATATGTAATTTTATTTAAAGGCTTCTACTCAAAGATAGATCAGAAGTGATTAGCATTATTGTCTAGTATTATATTGTCATATATTTAGTTACAAAGTTCAAAATTCTACTAAATTTTTACCAAAGGACACAATTTTGCTGTTGTTTTTATTTAAGGACAGTGTTATCAATAAAGCTAAGTGAACAGTATGATTCATGGGTGCATGTGATTCCTATGGAAAGGGAGGGGGCAGATGGGAGCAGACATGTTAGAGAGTTCTGCTCTTCCCTAGCCATGTCTGGCTTCCAGTGCTGTTTCTGCACATCTGTAGCCAGGGAACAAGTTCTAGTCTTCCATTGCTGCTGCTCCAAAATTAAGGTGACAACTCCTCTCCATAGCCATGGAGCACTGACAGAGCCATCTTGAGATGCAAAGATGGCTGAGACATACACTTTATAACTCTCACATTTCTTCCCAAGAGACACAAGTGATGGAGTTTTAGACAACTTGCCAGAATTTTAGAATTTTTTATTTTATTTTTTTATTCGATATATTTTTTATTTACATTTCAAATGATTTCCCCTTTTCTAGCCCCCCACTCCCCGAAAGTCCCATAAGCCTCCTTCTCTCCCCCTGTCCTCCCACCCCCCCTTCCCACTTCCCCGTTCTGGTTTTGCCAAATACTGCTTCACTGAGTCTTTCCAGAACAAGGGGCAACTCCTCCTTTCTTCTTGTACCTCATCTGATGTGTGGATTATGTTTTGGGTATTTCAGTTTTCTAGGTTAATATTCACTTATTAGTGAGTGCATACCATGATTCACCTTTTGAGTCTGGGTTACCTCACTTAGTATGATGTTCTCTAGCTCCATCCATTTGCCTAAGAATTTCATGAATTCATTGTTTCTAATGGCTGAATAGTACTCCATTGTGTAGATATACCACATTTTTTTTTGCATCCACTCTTCTGTTGAGGGCTACCTGGGTTCTTTCCAGCATCTGGCAATTATAAATAGGGCTGCTATGAACATAGTAGAGCATGTATCCTTATTACATAGTGGGGAATCCTCTGGGTATATGCCCAGGAGAGGTATAGCAGGATCTTCTGGAAGTGAGGTGCCCAGTTTTCTGAGGAACTGCCAGACTGATTTCCAGAGTGGTTGTACCAATTTGCAACCCCACCAGCAGTGGAGGAGTGTTCCTCTTTCTCCACATCCTTGCCAACACCTGCTGTCTCCTGAATTTTTTTTTTCTATGAAGAACTGGGTTGGGTTTTTTTTTATTGTTATTTTTTTATTCGATATAATTTATTTACATTTCAAATGATTTCCCCTTTTCTAGCCCCCCCCCACTCCCCGAAAGTCCCGTAAGCCCCCTTCTCTTCCCCTGTCCTCCCTCCCACCCTTTCCCAGTTCCCCGTTCTGGTTTTGCCAAATACTGTTTCACTGAGTCTTTCCAGAACCAGGGACCACTCCTGCTTTCTTCTTGTATCTCATTTGATGTGTGGATTATGTTTTGGGTATTCCAGTTTTCTAGGTTAATAACCACTTATTAGTGAGTGCATACCATGAGTCTGGGTTACCTCACTTAGTATGATGTTCTCTAGCTCCATCCATTTGCCTAAGAATTTCATGAATTCATTGTTTCTAATGGCTGAATAGTACTCCATTGTGTAGATATACCACATTTTTTGCATCCACTCTTCTGTTGAGGGATACCTGGGTTCTTTCCAGCATCTGGCAATTATAAATAGGGCTGCTATGAACATAGTAGAGCATGTATCCTTATTACATGGTGGGGAATCCTCTGGGTATATGCCCAGGAGTGGTATAGCAGGATCTTCTGGAAGTGAGGTGCCCAGTTTTCTGAGGAACAGCCAGACTGCTTTCCAGAGTGGTTGTACCAATTTGCAACCCCACCAGCAGTGGAGGAGTGTTCCTCTTTCTCCGCACCCTCTCCAACACCTGCTGTCTCCTGAATTTTTAATCTTAGCCATTCTGACTGGTGTAAGATGAAATCTTAGGGTTGTTTTGATTTGCATTTCCCTAATGACTAATGAAGTTGAGCATTTTTTAAGATACTTCTCCGCCATCCGAAGTTCTTCAGGTGAGAATTCTTTGTTTAACTCTGTACCCCATTTTTTAATAGGGTTGTTCGGTTTTCTGGAGTCTAACTTCTTGAGTTCTTTATATATATTAGATATTAGCCCTCTATCTGATGTAGGATTGGTGAAGATCTTTTCCCAATTTGTTGGTTGCCGATCTGTCCTCTTGATGGTGTCCTTTGCCTTACAGAAACTCTGTAACCTTATGAGGTCCCATTTGTCTATTCTTGCTCTTAGAGCATACGCTATTGGTGTTCTGTTCAGAAACTTTCTCCCTGTACTGATGTCCTCAAGGGTCTTCCCCAGTTTCTTTTCTATTAGCTTCAGAGTGTCTGGCTTTATGTGGAGGTCCTTGATCCATTTGGATTTGAGCTTAGTACAAGGAGACAAGGATGGATCAATTCGCATTCTTCTGCATGCTGACCTCCAGTTGAACCAGCACCATTTGTTGAAAAGGCTATCTTTTTTCCATTGGATGTTTTCAGCCTCTTTGTCGAGGATCAAGTGGCCATAGGTGTGTGGGTTCATTTCTGGATCTTCAATCCTGTTCCATTGATCCTCCTGCCTGTCACTGTACCAATACCATGCAGTTTTTAACACTATTGCTCTGTAGTATTGCTTGAGGTCAGGGATACTGATTCCCCCTGATTTTCTTTTGTTGCTGAGAATAGTTTTAGCTATCCTGGGTTTTTTGTTGTTCCAGATGAATTTGATAATTGCTCTTTCTAACTCTGTGAAGAATTGAGTTGGGACCTCAAGCAATACTACAGAACAATAGTGTTAAAAACTGCATGGTATTGGTATAGTGACAGCCAGGTGGATAAATGGAACAGGACTGAAGATCTGAAAATGAACCCACACACCTATGGCCACTTGATTTTCGACAATGGGGCTGAAAACATCCAATGGAAAAAAGATAGCCTTTTCAACAAATGGTGCTGGTTCAACTGGAGGTCAGCATGCAGAAGAATGCAAATCGATCCATTCTTATCTCCTTGTACTAATTGCTCTTTCTAACTCTGTGAAGAATTGAGTTGGGATTTTGATGGGTATTGCATTGAATCTGTATAGTGCTTTAGGCAAAATGGCCATTTTAACTATATTGATTCTACCAATCCATGAGCATGGGAGGTTTTCCCATTTTTTGAGGTCTTCTTCCATTTCCTTCTTCAGAGTCTTGAAGTTCTTGTCATACAGATCTTTCACATGTTTGGTAAGAGTCACCCCAAGATACTTTATACTGTTTGTGGCTATTGTGAAGGGGGTCATTTCCCTAATTTCTTTCTCAGCCTGCTTATCCTTTGAGTATAGGAAGGTCACTGATTTGCTTGAGTTGATTTTATAACCTGCCACTTTGCTGAAGTTGTTTATCAGCTGTAGGAGCTCTCTAGTGGAGTTTTTTGGGTCACTTAGGTAGACTATCATGTCGTCTGCAAATAATGATAGTTTGACTTCCTCCTTTCCAATTTGTATCCCTTTGACCTCCTTATGTTGTCGAATTGCCTGAGCTAGTACCTCAAGTACAATATTGAAAAGATAAGGAGAAAGGGGGCAGCCTTGTCTGGTCCCTGATTTCAGTGGGATTGCTTCAAGTTTCTCTCCATTTAGTTTGATGCTGGCTACCGGTTTGCTGTATATTGCTTTTAGTATGTTTAGGTACGGGCCTTGAATTCCTGTTCTCTCCAAGACTTTAAGCATGAAAGGATGCTGAATTTTGTCAAATGCTTTTTCAGCATCCAATGAAATGACCATGTGGTTTTGTTCTTTGAGTTTGTTATGTAGTGGATTGTATTGATGGATTTCCGTATATTGAACCAACCCTGCATTCCCGGGATAAAGCCTACTTGATCATGGTGGATGATCGTTTGATGTGTTCTTGGATTCGGTTGGCAAGAATTTTATTGAGTATTTTTGCATCGATGTTCATAAGGGAAATTGTTCTGAAGTTCTCTTTCTTTGTTGGATCTTTGTGTGGCTTTGGTATCAGCGTAATTGTGGCTTCGTAGAAGGAATTGGGTAGTGTTCCTTCTGTTTCTATTTTGTGGAATAGTTTGAAGAGTATTGGTGTTAACTCTTCTTTGAAGGTCTGGTAGAATTCTGCACTGAAACCATCTGGTCCTGTGCTTTTATTGGTTGGAAGACTTTCTATGACTCCTTCTATTTCTTTAGGCTTTATGGGACTGTTCAGATGGTCTAGTTGGTCCTGATTTAATTTTGGTATTTTGTATCTGTCAAGGAAATTGTCCATTTCCTCCAGATTCTCCAGTTGTGTTGAGTACAGGCTCTTGTAGTAGGATCTGATGATTTTTTTGGATTTCCTCAGTTTCCGTTGTTATGTCTCCCTTTTCATTTCTAAGTTTGTTAATTTGGATACTTTCTCTGTGCCCTTTGGTCAGGCTGGCTAAGGGTTTATCTATCTTGTTGATTTTCTCAAAGAACCAGCTCCTGGTTTTATTGATTTTTTGTATGGTTCTCTTTGTTTCTACTTGATTGATTTCGGCCCTGAGTTTGATGATTTCCTGCCTTCTACTCCTCCTGGGTGAAATAGTGGAGGATTGTTCCTCTTTCTCCACATCCTCTCCAACACCTGCTGTCTCCTGAATTTTTAATCTTAGCCATTCTGACTGGTGTAAGGTGAAATCTCAGGGTTGTTTTGATTTGCATTTCCCTAATGACTAATGAAGTTGAGCATTTTTTAAGATGCTTCTCCGCCATCCGAAATTCTTCAGGTGAGAATTCTTTGTTTAACTCTGTAGCCCATTTTTTTGTCATATCTTTTTTATTCGATACATTCTTTTTTTATTTTTTTATTTACATTGCAAATGATTTTTTAATAGGGTTGTTTGGTTTTCTGGAGTCTAACTTCTTGAGTTCTTTATATATATTAGATATTAGCCCTCTATCTGATGTAGGGTTGGTGAAGATCTTTTCCCAATTTGTTGGTTGCCGATTTGTCCTTTTGATGGTGTCCTTTGCCTTACAGAAACTTTGTAATTTTATGAGGTCCCATTTGTCAATTCTTGATCTTAGAGCATACGCTATTGGTGTTCTGTTCAGAAACTTTCTCCCTGTACCAATGTCCTCAAGGGTCTTCCCCAGTTTCTTTTCTATTAGCTTCAGAGTGTCTGGCTTTATGTGGAGGTCCTTGATCCATTTGGATTTGAGCTTAGTACAAGGAGACAAGGATGGATCAATTCAATTCGCATTCTTCTGCATGCTGACCTCCAGTTGAACCAGCACCATTTGTTGAAAAGGCTATCTTTTTTCCATTGGATGTTTTCAGCCCCTTTGTCGAGGATCAAGTGGCCATAGGTGTGTGGGATCATTTCTGGATCTTCAATCCTGTTCCATTGATCTGCCTGCCTGTCACTGTACCAATACCATGCAGTTTTTAACACTATTGTTCTGTAGTATTGCTTGAGGTCAGGGATACTGATTGCCCCAGAATTTCTTTTGTTGCTGAGAATAGTTTTAGCTATCCTGGGTTTTTTGTTATTCCAGATGAATTTGATAATTGCTCTTTCTGACTCTGTGAAGAATTGAGTTGGGATTTTGATGGGTATTGCATTGAATCTGTATATTGCTTAAAAAAGCAAAGCGAGTATATTGACTCAATGAGAATTTTACATATTTATATCAATTGCCATCCCTTTGGGCTCTAATTATATTGAAACTAAATAAAGTATTTTCTAAAAACCAAGCACCAAAAGACAGACATTTCTGATTACATCCATCACTCTATTATCTAGCAAAATAACAGACAAGCAAATATCCAACTTTCTTCCTCCCTATCTCCTCCTCATCCCCTCCCACTATCACCCCCCACCCCCACCCCTTTCTGTCTTTTCCTCTTTTGTATGGAGACATAGTTCTTCTTCATCACCCTTGCTGGCATAGACCTCTCTGTGTAGACTAGGCTTCTCTCTCTCTCTTTTTTTTTCAGCATGATCCCAGTCAATTCTGAGACTGAAGGTGGGTTTAATAATTTCCAATCCATTTTTATACCCATTTAATTACTTGCAGGTGTTAAAATTGATAGTAGTATAATTAGGAACAAGCAAGACAGTAAACACAAAATTGTCAAGGCAATAAACATAGTCCTGTGACAGTTGTTTCCAAGGGTTTATCAGAATAACCAAAATACCTGAGCCTACTTTCTTGTCCAAGCCCAATATCTTGCCTGAAGTCTGCTCTTTTCATTCTACCCTAAGATTAAAATTCCTGCCTTAATCTACTTCCCTATTAAGCCCTAATGTCAGATTCGTGCCTAGCAGCCCATTTTCTTGTCCTTGGCCAATGTCAAACTCCTTGGCCAATGTCAGACTCCTTCTAGGTGGCACAGCACCCCGATACATCTCCCCCTTTTTTATTTCAAAAATAAGGCTGAGCCTTTCTTAGATCTTTCTCACAAGAAGGCCTTCCTTACCTGTCTTCAAGGTCACATGCAGCATGTTTGTATTATTTGAACAAACACAGCCTTATTAGTGTTTATTAATAAGCAAACATGGCATTATTAGTGTTTATTAATTTTACTCAGCCTTTTGGCGCAGGCCTCTGTCTTAGGTTGGTAAGGATTTGGGCAGAATCTTACCTGTCCCCGGATTGCCAGCCTGTTATATTAATGACTCTGTTTGGGGGGTTTGTTTTTAGTTTCAAGCCATGTACCTTGGCTGCCAACAGATTATTGAACTCACATTCATTCTCCCACCACTGACTCCCACCCTGGGGTTCCAAGCATGCACCACAATCACCAGGCTTGTTTTCTCTTTGTTTATTTTTTGTTTTGTTTTCAATTTACACACACACACACGTGTGTGTGTGTGTGTGTGTGTGTGTGTGTATATATATATATATATACATACATACATTATATATGTGTATGTGTGTGTGTGTGTATTTTGCTTGTATTTATGCTTTCATACCATGTGTGTGCCACAGAGTCCAGGAGATTCTCCCTGGATCTGCAGTTATAGATATGAGTTGATGTGTGGTTACTGGGAACAGAACCTGGATCTGCAGGAAGTTCAGGCAGTGTTCTTAACCACTGAGCCATCTCTCCAGTCCCCATGTCTTTATTCGTTTTTCATAAAGCTTTATTTTTTTTTTAAGAAAAAAGCAATCTTTTATTTTCTAATTATCTGCTGTACAAGGAACACATTTCTCATCACTATCAAATGCTATATGGAAGTAGAACTTTATACCCCATAGGACCCTTTCCAATCAGATTGACTCATGTTTAGCAACCAATTCCCAAAAACCTCATCCCACTGTGCCTCTATCTTTCTTCCAGGTCCATTTGGCATTCAAACAGTGGTTTTTAAAAACTATACTCAGTTATTTCATTTTACAGAAAAAACTATATGTGAAGATCATTTTAAAATTTGTGTTATCCATTATGCAGGAACTTTGCCCAAGAAAACTGATACCCCAAGACACTGTTATTTGAAATTTTTTAACTTTTTATTGATTCTTTGTGAGTTTTACATCATGTACCCTAATCCTGCTCATCTTCCCATAACCTCATGTCCACACATCACCCTTGCAACCTCACCCCCCCCAAATAAAAGAAACCATACAAACAGCAAACAGGAAGTATAGAAAACATCTCATCATGGAAGCTGTAGCATGTCACAGTGTGTCCCACAGTATGTCTCTCTGTCCACACATCTTTACTTGCAAATGTTCATTGTAATGAGTCATTGGTTTGATTAAAGGTCTATGGCTTCTGTGATGCCATCAGTATTGGATCCTCACCAGCACTCCTCCCAGTTATCCTGTTGTTGCCCTGTATTGTGGAGATCCTTTAGTACTAGATCAGCAGGACTAACCTTTCCCATGTCCCTGTGATTTGCAGATGATGTAGATTTGGGGATGAATCAATTCAAAGCCCTAGATCTGGGCCTGGGTGGCAGCTGAGCTGGTCATCCCTCCGGCTCTCCCTTATCTGCACCACCAAGGAAAGTTCTCAAGCACTGCTCTGGCTAGGCCAACAGGAGACAGGGTCAGCTCTCCTGCTCTCATGCCCTGGGGGCTGACTTACTTGCACCCACACCTCCAGAGCAGGCTCCACTGTGCTACCAAGTCAAGGTGCCTGGCTCACTCTCCCAAGTGCTGCAGTCTGTGAGGGTCTGGGCTAGCTCTCCTGCTCTCAAAACCTTAGGGTTGGCTCACCCATACCTTTACCACCAGGGCCAGCTCCCCTGTATTGCCCAGGTGAAGCACAGGACCCAGTCTCTGGAGTTCTAAAGCCAGTAAAGAGGCAAGACTAGTGTTCTCATAGAGCACTTAAAAAGTGAATCAATAACAGGAGCCAAGTGTGACTGTCCTCTGAGAAGTCCAACAAGCAGCTGAAAGAGTCAGAGACAGATATTATACCCAACCAATGGATCGAAGTCAGGTACTCCTGTGGTTGACTTAGGGAAAGGCTGGAAAACATTGAGGATGGTGACCCCATAGGGAAACAAGCAATCTCAACTAACCTGGACTCCCTAGATCCAATATACATTAACTGGCCTGAGGCCCCAACACATATACAGCAGAGGACTGCCTGGTCTGGCCTCAGTGAGAGAAGATGTGCCTTACCTTTGAGAGACTTGAGACCCCAGGGAGTAGGGAGGCCAGCAGGGTGGGGTTTGGGGTAGGGACATCCTCTTGGACACAAGGGGAGGAGGAAGGAAGGAAGAATGGGATGAGGAACTCTGGCACGGAAAACTGGGAGGGGAATAATGACTGGACTGTAAAAAAGAAAAAGAAAAAAAGATTTAAGATAATAAAAAGAATAAAAATTAAATAAAAATTTAAAAAGTAAATCAATGTTTAAACAGTACTAATACTTGGGAAAGTAGTGAGAGCTGCGACAGCTAGATATGATCTCATAGTCTTGAGGTACCTGTAAATCATGACCACATATATCAAGTCCTGCCCACTGCTGCATCTGCACTGTCTAGCATGGTAGATGATGCTCTGCATTCACTGTACAAACTAGTATGACTAAAATTGGAATTGCTGTTGTCATGAATTAATCCTACATGCACTTCAGGAAAGAAGAAAAGCCATATGTAGCACCGGTGTCAAACCGAGGTGTGTTAATGAATGATTATGGGGAAGATACTTTAATACAAAGTTGCTGAAATCTGTGCTTTCAAAGCTAAAATAATCAGACCTGTTTGTTAGTTTCTTTTCTACTGTTATGATAATACACCATGATCAAGACAACTTATAGAAGAGGTGTCTCTCTAGCTCCAATCTTGTTTTTAAGATAGGGTCTCTTACTGACCTTGAATTCACCAAGTAGGCTTAGCTGGCTGGCCAGTGAGCCCCAGGAATCCACCTGTCTCTGTCTCCCCAGTATTAGGATTACACGGAGATATCACCATGTCCAGCTTTTCTCTGTGGGTTCTGAGGATGCAACAAACATTTTATCGACTGAGCTACCTCTCCATCCCTGTGATAAGGATATTTTTGATTCTGTGGCATTATCTCTGGGTTGTTTGAGTGGTGGTGGTGGGGGTTCAGTTGTCAACCTCTTTCACAGGCCAGGACCCCTTATCCTTGCACTCAGTTCCCTCACTTAGCCACTGCAGTGTACATTTAGAATCTTTAATGCTGGTCTCTCTGCCGTGAAAGTCTCCTTATCAAGCTTTAGAACACAAGAAAAGTCCCATTACCTCAGAGATAATCCCTAATTTTTTCAGGCCGCAAGCTTATTTTTCCAGAGTCCACTGCTCTTCAAATGCAGCGTTTGCTACCATTAAACTTAGGAATGACTGCTTCCCTTTCAAAACTAAGTTCCTTGGTGGAACAGGAATGTGTCGAATAATGCTTGTCCCATACTATACACAACCTCTAGACACCAAAATGTGAATTATTGGGCGCTGGCAACCCCTAGGCTCTTCCTATACACCTTGCCACAGTTCCACTTTACAAACACTGAAACTGAGGGATTCCAGATTAAGTTGCTCAAGGTCATAAAGATGGTGCTCAAAACAAAATCTAGATAATTTTATTCCACAACCTTCTATCTTGACATCTATCTTGCAATGCATAGCTGTTGCTCAATAGGTTTCCATGGAGTGATTCTTCCTCAGGGCCCATGGAGCTTCTGTACTTGTGCAAGACTCAGCCAAAAAAGATCTCATTTCGTCATCTGGCTGCCTAGTGCTACCCCAAAGATCCTCTGAGTGAACATTCTTGCTGAGGGGGCCTCATTACTACTCATTTTCACAGCAGGGATGGCTATCAGAAGGGTCACTTGGAATGGCTGTTGACAACCCAGGGGGAAGGCCAAGCCTGAGATTCTGCCTTTCTAACTAGAACCCAGGAAGTTGGTGCTAGTGATTTGCTCACAGATGCTAGGAGGTCAGGAGTTAGCATTACACAGTCCTCTGAGTGAGATTTTGCTAGTTCTGTTTGCCATTGCTAATGCATTGCAAAATTAAAATGTGAGAAAAGAATGTATGCCCAGCACCTAGTGCCCTGTTAGAACATATTAAGGGTGTGCAATAAGTTTGGGTGGTTTTCCTGTTTTGTCTTTCTCAACATAAATCAGTGAAAAAAATCTGTAATGATCTTATTGTCTGAAATCACTATATTTCTACTGGGAAATCAAAGTGTATATCTTCACCCACACACAGTTCTTGGCTTAATCTCTTTTTTAAAAATAAATGAATTTATAATATCTATCTCAGTGGAGGGTGGTGTAGTACATTTGGGTAATCCCAGCACACAAGACACTGAAGCAGGAAGATTATGAGTTTAAGGCTAGCCTGGGATATGCACATATGCACCTGTTAAGCAAGTTGTGTGTGTGTGTGTGTGTGTGTGTGTGTGTGTGTGTGTGTTTAAAACCATTCTTTTTTTGCCCTATGGAACTGCAACTCACTTCCTATCTACCTAACCTATGGATATTCTCTGTCTGGCTATTAACAGCTGATGAAGGATCACACCAAGAAAAAAGTCCTTACTGCTTCTGGCTTCTCACCATTACTGGAAATCTGAAAATTGCCCAGAACTGCAGCTTTGAAGGCTGCTCTCTCTCAAGATTTCTACTATCAATTTGCATTTAACCTTTCGTCTGATTCATCTTTTAAGTCTCCCCTTTAATTATTTGCCAGACATACCTTTGAACGTTGCTGTGGCCCAACGTTCTTAACCTTCTCCCCTCCCCATCCCTCTTGTGCTCCTGCTCTTCCTCACTGTGTGTGCTCATGTCTCCCTAACACGCAGGCTACACCTTCAGGGAACTCTAACAGACTGAACCAGGAACTTCTCTTGGTCTTGAACCCAGTTACTGACATTTTGACTGACACCAAGCATGAAAATCACATTACCCTGGTTGTATAAAACCGTCACTGGCTACCTGTAAAGTACGGGATTATGTGTAAAGTCCTAGTTATTAACTTACAAGTCCTTAAATTGACTCAGGTTTGAATACCTCAGAGACATCCCGAAACCATACATTCCCAGTCGTTTCCTTTGGTCTCGCTCAATTGGATTAGTTCTTTTTGGCTGAAGACATTGAGCTACGGGGCATTTTTAATGTTTGCTGTCTACTTATGGAATGTGTTAAGCGTGGAGGTCAGGCTGTCTTACTCTCTGTCAAGCTTTTAGTCCAAATTTAAGAGCTAGCTTTCTTTTCTTGGCTGTTGATTCAGTCAAATCAGTCATAAATCGATCCAGCCGTGCTTTAGTTTTCAGATCACCGCTCCACTCTGGTACTTTTATGATGCTGTTGTAAGACGTTATTTGACGTGTCACAATTAAATTTTTTATTATCCCAACTAATATCTTTGTTTTTCACATGCTGTCTTGAAATACTGTCAAAGTGAATTTACTAATTAGGTGCTGTGCGTGACATATTACTTTACCCCATCTGCTTCAGAAGGATGCCGCAAAAGATGTTATATTCCAAAGGACCTAGATTGTGAAATATTAGGATATTAAATTCAATTATGTACATATATTTTTACCTTATTTGGGTTATTAATCAATCATTCCACTATTGTGGTTCTTAAGAATTAATTGCTGACTGGGAGAATAGATGTCAGACACACAGGAAAGCATACATTCCTAGGTCATGGATTTCTTTAGCAAATTTTAATAATTTTAATTTAACATCTTTTGGTAAGGAAGTAATATGTCAAAAGTGGACTAACAATAGAATATGTAAATGGTGGTCTGCAAGAATAAACAGAAATACGGGAAACAGAGTACCACCAAATTTGTGCCAAATGGCTTCAACAATCACAGCTCTACCATGTCTGAGAAGAGTCAAGTTTCTTCAGACTGGGTCAGTGAGAAGATCTCAGATATGTTTAGAATGGGTTGGGGAGGTTGTGGATCTCACAAGGAGCAAAACGATAGAAGAAATGAACAAATGACCATGATTTTTCCTTCCTTATTTTTTAAAAGACAGCAAGGCATATAGCCCTAGTTGATCTCAAATTTTTTATATATCCAAGGATGACCTCACAAGTCTCTACCACCAGGAATGTCAGGGAACAAACCCAGGGCCTTGTACA
The DNA here is from genome assembly GCF_947179515.1 of Apodemus sylvaticus. Lineage (NCBI taxonomy): Eukaryota > Metazoa > Chordata > Mammalia > Rodentia > Muridae > Apodemus > Apodemus sylvaticus. Next base: position 934,465 of record NC_067472.1, read on the forward strand.
TTCTAAGAAAACACTCTACCAACTTAGTTCTTTACAGTAGAAGAAGGAAGTGTGTAAATGAAGCACATTTGCCTAAAAGATATTTTTAAGTAAGTCCATTATACATTTAATTTATTAAATTAAGAAGTTCCTTATTTTTTATTTTAACTGGGTGCCTTAGGTAGGGTTTTATTGCTGTGAAGAGACACCATGAACACAGCAACTTGTATAAAGGAAAACATTGAACTGGGGATGGCTTAGGTTTAGACCATTGTCGTCATAGTGGGAAACATGGTTAAGTACAGGAAGACGTGGTGGTGGAGAAAGAGTTGAGAGTTCTAGAACTTGGTCCACAAGCAGCAGGGAGAGATCTGAATAGAGTAGATGAGACATCCAAGCCAGCCTCCACAGTGACGCACTTCCTTCAACAAATCCACACCTACGCCAACAAGGCCAGATTTCCTATAATGCGACTCCATCTACAAGCCTATGGGGCCATTTTTATTCAAACCACCACACAAGGAGAAGATATTTATTTAATTTTCCTTAAATCCTTAAGATTCGAGGTTGGGTCCAGAGAAATGGGATAAGCAAAACTGGGAACATGAGGAAAAGTCTTTAGGAAAGTAAAACTAGGAGAAATTGCTGGTGGCATTTTCATTGTTGGGTCTGACTGGGGACAGGTTAGTGAGATTGGAGAAGCAGGTCTAGTATTTGGCGCTAGAACTAGATACCATAGCTGAGAGTCACAACTGCCATCACACAGCTTTGAAAGCCCAGTCTGGTGTATTTCTTTGGAAAGAAATGTATTCCCAGTGTGTAATATAAGGAAACAGTGTTGTTTAAATCTAATTATACTGAAGTAAATCAACAAAACTTAGCATATGACCTATATGCTGGGTGACCTGCTGGGCCAGAAAGATTCTATTATGTGCCAGCTTAGAACTACTTGTTAAGCAAACTTCTGACACAAATAGTTATCCAGGGTGGGTAGATACAGACTGAGCACGTGCCGAGATTAAGATCACATATTATTGGTGTCCCCAGAATTCAAAGGTGTGTGTGAGGAGGAAGGTAAAGATCATTTGTGAGAGAATGCCATTGGAAAGCATCATGTGAAGCCTGACAAAAATGTAGAGCTGTTTGCTTCATCTCAGACCCACTCATTCAGGATTCATGTTTTCACAAGACCCCAATTGATGCCAGCCTAGGAGCCTCTGCTAGTTAATGCCAATCAACTTGTGTTGCATCAAGCAGAGATTCCTCCCAGGAAAAGAACCCTAAACTGGATGTGGGAGGTACCCAGTTGTAGCTACAGAATCTCAAACCTTTCCCTTTGGAGCATCTTCTTGATTCTTATGTAAAGTATCTGAGTACAAAGTCAGCTCCAAGTAAAAACAAAATGTGTGTAGTAGCCCAATCCTGTAGAAATGTACTCATGAATTCTGAAGTATGGATATATTTGGAAGGTGGACACAGGTTTAGGAATTGACAAAAGTGGAAAATATTCACTCTTCTCAGCATATCTGGTTCTGCACAAAAGTGCCTATAGTTATGGTTGAAGCCCTTTCTTTCAAAGATTAAAAAATATATACACATGAAGTGAATGGATGAATGAAGGAAGGAATAACACAGCAGAGTCTTCTAATCATATTACTCAGAAGGCTTATACAGAAGGATAACAGCAGGTGAAGGCCAGACTGGACTATATAAGGAAACTATGTCTCATACAAATAACAAAACTACTTTCGTACTTGTTATATAAATTCATGCTCATCTGATTTGAGTAAGTTAGAGTAGTTCATTAGGGAGCAGGGAAAGAATAGACTGATAGTTGTGATGATTGATCAATACAAGCCATAATGTCCAATAGAATAGGCTAGAAGTAGACAGATATGCCACAACCTTCTTCATATGAGAAGTCTTTGTCATGCAATGTGCTGCTTAAGTAGCTGTGAAGTATAATTGATACTATATTATATTTTTTTATTTTTAAGATTATGTGTTATTTTACCTATATGTATGTAACTGTACCATATACATGCTTAGTGCCTACAGAGGCCAGAAGGGGATATTAGATCTCTAGATATTAGTACTAGAGTTGTAGAGTTGTAGATAGTTGTCAGCTATTGTATGGTTGCTGAGAATTAAACCCAGGTCCTCTGAAAGAACCACTAAGCCACCTCTTCAGACCCAAATCTCATGATTTTATTTTTTCTGTGTATGAGTGTTTTGCCTGCGTGTATGTCTGTGTACTATGTGTGTGTTTAATGCCTGTGGAGGCCAGAAAACTGTTGGAGTTACAGATGTTAAAAGCTGCCATGTGTGTGCTGGTATCGAACCCAGGTCCTTTGCAAGAGCAGCAAGAGGTCTTAACTGCTAAGTCACCTTTCCAGCCTTCACAGCCCATAATTTTAGAACCAATCAGCCCCCCTTTCCCTTCCATCCTTCATTCCTTCCTCCTTTCCCTCTCCCTCCCTCCCTCCTTCCTTGTCTTCTTTCTCCCTTTTTCTTTCATGTGTTTTCCATGCAAATCAAAACTAGCTGAAAACCTGCCAAGGCCTAGGTGTAATTGAAGGTGGCATTTAAGCCTTTGTGTCTCCTTTGTCTCTAGAGACATCATCTTAAAATAAAGGACTTCGTCAGGTAATGTTTTGTTCATTATTCAACATCACAACGGGGCGAAAAAGATAATTAGACATATGGCGCTGTCGACACATGGTTTATGAGGAGCTTCTAGTTAATTAGTTATGGTAAAAGGTTTTTATATAGCCATAATTACTTTATATTTCAGGGGGAAAGAAGCAAACATCCATGTATTTCATTTTACCTGGTGACAAGTTTATCAAAGTGATTGATGTGATGTTTCTTCAGCACCTTCTCCAGACTTCCTGGGATACTACACAACATGTCACAGGGGGATTTTAACAGCATAGATCCTGTTAACTTCAATAGAAGCTACCCATCTACAATCTTGCACATGATTTTGCTAGATTCTATTTTAAAAAATCATCTTCTTTGTGTCCTGGATCCCCTTTACCATCCATGGAAGGTTAACCTAGGGAGAGATTGAGAAAATAATTATAGCAATTTTGCCAAAACATCAGACAAGACACTTTATAAGGGTAGTTTTTATGTTTTTATTTCTCTAGTCAGACACTGAAGCAGAAATAATAGCAGAATAGTGAATAACAGTTCACTGGGGTCTGGGGAGTTGGCTTAGTGGGTTCAACAGTTACTAAACTACTAAAAGCTTCAGCACACATGCTTTTTATAAATATACACCAAGAATGTAGTAACCTCTAATTTATTTGTTTAAAATAATTCTAAGCTGTGAAAGGTGTCTCTTCTTATCACATGCTTCTGCTAAGTTGATTATTAAGATCTATTTCTAATTAAGAAAGAAAGAAGTTAAAAATAGAGATCACTATTACTGGCTTTCTCTTTTGTATATGGATTATTTCTAACAATATTTTGGCTGAGAGGAAACCAGGAGACCTCTGTCATATTCCATGCCACCTGAGTGTCCTGGAACATAGCCTGCTTAACAATTTACAATGTCTACCCCTGGGAATAAAAAAAAATTTGACTCAAGTAGCAACATGCTTTCCATTGTGAACACCTAAGGTGTCACAAAGCTGATGTATTCTTGAGTATATAAATGAAGTTTACCTAAGCATGGGACCAGAGCATCAATATCCCCAGGCCCAAGACAAGTGTTTTATTTATTAGAACAGAAGATGTAAATCTGAGATGGGTGCCAAAGAAGACTAATTTCATAATTTCCACAACACTGTTCAAAACACTAGTGTGTGTCACTTTAGCTACTGAAAGTTGCCAGCTGCAAGAGTAAATGGCAGACTTATGCTTCTCTCTTATCCTGACACATTGCTTGTTGGCACAACACTTTAAGATGTGGCTGGGGCAGGGGGGGGGGAATGTTTCAGGGATCATCACAGTGGTCACTTGTAAGTGTTGAGTACAGTTTATACATGTCATATTCAAGGTGAATTTTTTCACTTTGACAAGTCTTAGGTGAACTTGAGGCAAGGTTCTTAATCTTTCCATGCCTTGGATTCCTTATGTAGAAGGTAAGATAAATACTAGGATTGAGATAAATAAAAAATACAAGGAGGTTAGCCCAAGACAGACACAGAAAACGCTTAGTAAACATTAGCTACTACTGTTTTTTTTGGGCTGAGTACTATCATTACCAAACTCACAGGTGATGAAATTCAAAGATCAGAAGAACATTATGGTTCCCATGAGAGGGAGTTGGAAATGATACTCAGGACCCACACTCTAGCTTTCATTCTCATCAAAAACAACTGTAATGACACTACGTCATCATCTCCTCCCTTGCTGTGTCCCCTTGGCTCTCCATCCCACTAGATAACCTGGAAAACAGATACAAAACTCTGACTCCTGGGGTTTGGCACCTTTGTCTACCTTTTGTGTGCATGGACCTGGCAGGCACCAGAGGCCTGGAAAGCAAAGCCTATATGCATGGGTGCATGTGGATGCATGCATGCATGCATGCGTATAGGGCAGTAGAGGGACCCAGATTTTTCTGAAGCTGGAGTTATAGGCTATTGTGAGCCACCTGATGTGGCTGCTGGGAACTGGACTTGGATCTTTTGCAAGAGCAGTACATGATCTTAAATACTGAGCCATCTCGCCCACCCTGCCTTGCTTGCTTTTTAACTTGAGCTTTAAATGCTTTCCAGTTTATTTCCTTCTATAAAGGTGGTCAGGAAGCGGGCACATTCTTCTGGCTTTTGCCCCACATCCTTTTTCCCTTAGCCAACCTAATTGGTGTTTGTGATAATTTGGAAGACTCTGTTATTTTATTTTTCTCTTTATAATCTTTCTGGTGTAGTTTCCATTTTCAACATTATTAGCCAGAATACTAATGTACCCTTTTAGGAGTATGTCAGAAAAAGTATTTCCTACTCAGAGAAAAGCCCACCTCAGGTTCACCACCTTCAATATTACCCTTACTTTTTCAAGTGAATCACACAGGGAATGAACTTTAGTATAGATATCAGATTTGCCTAATGCATTTAGGAGTTGGCTAGTATGTTGCATAAAGAACCATATGAAAGGTCGTAAGATAGCTTAGCACATCCTCATAGCCTAACAACCTGAGATCTTATGGAGGGAGAAAAGGACAATTCCAAAAGCTGTCTTCTGACCTCCACATGCATGAGTATGTGCATACAAACATACCCCTTCCACTAATATTTTTTTTTCAGTGAAGTAGAGAAAAATATCAGGGCTGGTAAGATGGCTCAGTGGGTAGACACCTGCCACTAATCCAAACAACTTGTTTGATCCCTAGAACTCACACGTTGAAAGGTGAGAACCAAATCTGACCTCTACATTCACATCATATCATATGATATTTCTCAAATAGATAAATACATCTTTTTTAAAAATAATCATATGAATGATCTATGATTTTCAGACCCCAGCTAAAGAAAGCAGCTAAGATCACACTTGATTGGCAGTACATGGAGATTCTGAGTATGCGAGAGCAAACAAGTGTTTGCTGTATGGTAAATACTGTGTTTCATATCTCAGATACTTGTTTGCACCCCAAATCTAAAAATTAGTGATGCCTCAAACATGGAATTATGATGTAGAATTATACACCAGTAAAGAGAAGCCATTTTAAATCTCATGTCCTTGAGATAATTAAGACAATATTTACTCTTTCCGTGTAGTTTAATGAAACTATTTTTATCTAAGTTTCTAATCAATAATAACTTTTATAATCTAGGCAGAAAACTCCAATTTGGAATGATAAAACAATGCTTGGAAATAATCTTTGTCTCTCTTCAGAAAATCGGAGGTAAGTGCTTTAGTGTATGAAAGGTGTGTGGTGCCTAAGATGTGATACCTCCCATCTGAGCAACCTTCTGAGCTTATTTATACAGAATACCACAGTGCTCACAATTGCTGAATAAACAATTCTCAATAAAGTATGCTAATTAATTCTCAATTAATTATGCTAACTTGTACTAATTATGAGAGTATTTACAAAATTGAAGATTAACCTGGAAATTCTAAATAGCAACATTTCTATTGACGCAACAGGGATGTATCTTGTAAGCACTGGCTTGAGGCAGCTTGTCTAGTTGGATGCCCACAGAATTCAGTGCAGTATGGGAACAGCTGACATCAGGAGGTAATCTGTTTGCAAAGTCATGTGGTCAATCTAGTTACCTACTTCGCTTCCACCTGCATCCTATGTCTCAACATTCCTTAAGCTCCACATGACTGCTAATGACAGTGAGAAATCATGTTCATTCACAAAAGGAAAGATAGGACTAGGTGCCTTACAGTACTTTGTCATCATCTGCTGAAGCTGTGGGTACAAAATTGCTAGACTTGCTGGCTATTTAAGGGAATACCAGTAATCTTTGCTGAATGCAAAAGTATTGAAATCGACCTGCTCAAGGACATTGCACTTGAGTGTCAAGGCCCATTACCTTGTACAGGTTCAAGTGGGTGAGTAAGTAAACTGAGATGCCTGTTGGAGATATTGAAGGTACCACATTTCCTTAACTGTTGTCAGAAACAGAGGGACCTAGCTCCAATTTTAGGAACTGCTACCTAATGGTATCGGCACACCTAATGGTATCTAAGGAGCTTTAGGGGCTCAGATTCCCACTGAATTAATGATAATCATTCATCTGGCCCATCAGTAAGTAACTACTGTGTCTGAGCATCTCCATATATGTGTGCACACATATAGACATATGTAGCCACCTGTGCAGGTAGATCTAAGCATGTGTGCATATCTCTGTGTGAACATATGTGTGCCGTGAACATGTGTATACATGTGTGTGTGTGTGTGTGTGTGTGTGTGTGTGTGTATTCTTCTTCAGTAAGATTTGTGGTAGTTCTTCAGTATATAAAAATAAAAAACTCAAAGCCAGCCCTTGTGTAGCTCCTAGCCAAGGTGACAGATACACTATAGTTTTCTCAGCAGAAAGTTGCTGCTCAGAGGATACGTAACCAACATGTTGTGTGCTAGGGGATGGATACTATTGAGAGATGGGAAAATCAAAAGGGCAGAGCCATTTGAGAATATGACTCACTGACTAACAGTTTCCAAGCCCAGCTCCCATGCTGACCGAGTCTGTGTTCATAGTCAGTGTTGTTTTCAGAGCTAACATCTGGTGGAACAATCATATTCCAAAGCAGATAGGAAAGGCATCCTGTGCCTCCTCACGACAGGGCTTAAGAAGAGGTATTGTTTCATGAGCTTGGAGAAAATTCATCAACTGGAATTTGTTATAACCCTTGTTTCCCTTTCAAAGGGTTTGCTAACTTAAGTCCTAAACAACTTTTAACTCTTGGTAAAAGAAATCATTTCCTAAGGAGGATCATCCGTGGACCTTGAATGCCTTGGGTAGTAACAATCGAATATACGGGAAGTTTTTTACCTTATTTATTTTTATACTTATTCATGTGGTATTAGGGATCAAATGCAGGGCCTTGTGCTTACCTGGCACTGATCTGTCTTCCAAACTTTGTCTAAAGTACTTTAAACATCCAAAATGAAATTTGCCGCAATAAAGCTTAGTTATTAATGTCGGGAGTCACCATTGAGCTAAGAACAGAGAAGAGCCCCAAGCACCCATCGTTCATCTTATGCTTTTAATCCCTTGTGCTTTTAAAGGGCAGAACCGATCTTGTTGTAAGTAATTCGTCTCATGTCTTGTGATCACTCACTCGAATGAACTATGAGTAGATTTGGGGTACGGTCTAAAGTGTTAGCAAAGGAGTCATAACTCATTGACCAAGAACATCAAACTAAGAGCTATAAACCAAAAGAAAAATGAGTTATGGTTTCATCACAAGAGTTACCTTCAGAGGAATATTAAAGAATTAAGTATTATTTTTCAGTACATTGGGATTAGCTGTTATTTGCAACTGGTCCACTTTGCAGCAAGCTCTCTGTTTGATAGAGCACAGGAAGAGGGCTGTCAGGATCTCTATCAGCCTCAGTCTAGATGACTGTCTCCCAACACTCACTCATTTTCTGCTTCCCTCTAGGGCATTGCCAGCTACCTCAAGTGATTTTATGAAATTCTTCCAAATTCCCCAAATAAGATTAATTTCAACTCACATCAGTGATAAAAGGAAATAGATGCCATATGGCAGTTTACAGGACAGAAAATAACAGAGAACCAAACTAATAACTTGGAAAAGGATTCCAGCTCATTAGCCAATTTAAGAGGATTTATATAACACTTTTCCATAAATAATAATGCTTATTAAAGTATAGAGTGAAAGTGCTTGAGACTATCCTTAGCATATATTCAGTGTATGTATATGAATGTGTGTGATTGTGTGTGTATGTGTGTGTGTGTGTGCATGCACATGTGCTTTGTGGTTTGGAGGATATAATGGTGTGTGTATATTGTGGTTGTATATATATGAGTGATAATACTTTTAAGGCCAGAGTTTGTAAGTAAATAGGAATGTAGTTTGGGAATTAAAAGAAAAATGTTACCAAGTGTCAAGTCCTCAAGTCACTTGTTGAAATGCCTCAATAGAACACTTTTCTTCATTGGCACAGATCCTAGTTTCAAAAAATGGTTTGCAATGCCTTTCTTTTGTTTTAAGTTTAGATTACAGTGAAGTTTTCACCATATGTCACTGGCCACCGAGAGGGTAGCTGGAGGGAGAGGCAAGACAAAAGTAACCTGATGTACCAGATTGGCCTCACTTCTCTAATATAGTATAGGGAGGGACAGCCAAGGGCAGTAGAATCTAGAAAAAAAGGCAAATAGTTGGTCTTCAGAGACAGAACTTAAAGTATGTGGATGGACACTGGTCATGTGGGAACCCTGATTGAGCAGACAGAAGATAAAACCATGTTGCCATGGGATGGAAACTGGAAAGCTCAGAATGTAGTGGTGGGAAATGACACCTTTTGAGGAGGACATCTGAGCCTCAGGGCAGCTACAGGGAGAGTCCACATCTCTCTTTTGAAAGGATTAATGTTCTGCATAATTACCAAGATGTGCTTATTGTCGCTTTAGGGTCCTGGACAATATTTTTATTTTTAATTAATTAATTTATTTTTTATTGATATATTTTTTATTTACATTTCAAATGATTTCCCCTTTTCTGGGTCCCCACTTCCCACAAGTCCCATAAGCCCTCTTCCATCCCCCTGTTATTCCATCCACCCCTTCCCACTTCCCTGTTCTGGAATTCCCCTATACTCTTGCACTGAGTCTTTCCAGAACCAGGGGCCACTCCTCCATTCTTTTTGGACATCATTTAATTTGTGGATTATGTCCTGGGTATTCAAAGTTCCTAGAAACTTTAATTTATTTTTAACGCATTTTATTTTAGGTGAAGGTGTATTTTGCCTGCATGTGGGGAAATGCAACATGCTATGTGCCTGTGGAGGTTAGAAGAGGGTGCTGGATCCTTTGCAACTGGAGTTATAGATAATTGTGAGTCACTGTGTGGGTACTCGGAATTGAACCCTGGTCCTTAGCAAGAGCAACAAGTGCTCATAACTGGTGAGCCAACTCTCCAGCCCCTAAAGAGTATTTTTACCTCCAGTTATGTTAATAGGAACTAAATATATTCTAATTTTAATATTTATTCAGGGAGAAGTGATTAGAAATAATAACTAGATTATGGTATTGCTTTAATCATGAATATAATTTTATTATGTCCCAAATTGGATGAATTGTCAAAGGGATCATTATAAGAAACAAAATGCTAATGAGTTCACTAAAAATTTAGGGAATCTGGTTGCATAGGCTATCCTATGTAATCTACCTAACCTCTGAAATAATTACACCAGATGTCTACTGGACTCAGAGATCTTCCTATTAGTAAACTGCAAAGCATGGTACACATAATTAGTCTTGTTAGTAGACTCTTCTTTGAGTTAGTCTTCCCAGCCCTCAACAAATTCATGTAGGTCAGGCTGGCTTTGATCTCAATATGTAGCAGAGGGTAGCTTTGCACTTTTGACCCTTTAGCCTCCATCTCCCAAGTGCTGAAATGATAGACATGCACCACAACACCCATGTCCCTCTGAGTCTCTCTCTGCAAGTGGTGGCCAGAGAAAAGCACAAGCAGGTATTGAAGGAGACTTCAAGTTTACTTATGGGGGTCAGTCATCACAATGCTAATTCTCCCTAGTTGGTGCAGCAACAGTTTTTCATCCAATAATATCTGAAAATTCTTCAGCATTCTATGATTTCAGCTTCTAAGAAGCCACAATTTGGGTCAGCAAAATGGCTCAGCAGGCAAAGACACTTATTATCAATCCTGATGAGCTGAGTTTAGTCTCTGCGAACTACCTACATGATAAAAGGAGAAAGCCAACTCTCACAGTCTGTCCCTTGACTTCTACATGCATGCCAGGGCAGGCTCTCTCTCTCTCTCTCTCTCTCTCTCTCTCTCTCTCTCTCTCTCTCTCTCTCTCTCTACCTGCCCCCTCTGAATAAGTAAGTGTAACCATTGTTTAAAAAAGAACCCACAGTAGCACAGTAGTTCGGTTTAATAAACACACATATAAACGAACCATGCTAAATTTACATGGTGAAGATTTCAAAAGGTATGTCTATAAACCCTAAAACTTTGTGAAAGGGAGGAAGACTCTTTTTCTAGGGAAGGCAGGCAAACTGCACAATAGCACTTGGGCTTACAGATGAAGAACAATGGGAGTTACAAGTGCAGAGAGGGAGCAGCTGTAGGCTGTGACATCTGCTCCAGGGAGCAGGAAGCTGTGCCGTCTGCCTGGGGTGTTAGTGTGTGGAAATGCTAGAAGAAAACAGGTCTAAAAGGCCTGTGTATGAATTGACAGAACAGAGCACAGAAGCCCTGATAAAGAGCAAATGCGCTTACAATACGAACCTACTGTGATTATCCGTGATGCTGGCTGTGTGAATCTGAGTCTCCTCTTAGCCCGGTTTATTCAAAACTGTTTCAACCCCATGGTAGATATCAACAAGAAAGCGTGGCTTGCCTTTAGAATCTGCTTTGTGGCTTTCCTTTAGAATCTGCTTTATAGTTTATTTGCTGGGATGCATTTATTTTATGCTAAACTCAAGTTAGACTTGTTTTTCTAAAAAAATAGATTTAACACCTACCCAAAATTTACAATGAGTACCCATTAAGAAGGGCCAGAGTCCCACAATTATTTTGGAATCTAAAATAAGTCATGTGCAAAAAACTTAATAAATTCACAGTCCACATTTATAACTGGACCCTTGCAAATGAGACCAGTTTCTCCCCTGTGGCCATCATCTACCAAACTCTATCAAGAAGCTGACAGGTAGTAGGTAGGCCAACCATGGAATTGATCCATTAGTAAAATTCTCTTTGACAGATGTGTGTGGCAACCAGAAGAGGGTGACACTCGTGGGTCCTGGGAATGAACTCAGGTCCTCTACAAGAACAGCAAACGCTCTAAATACTGGGCCATATCTTTCAGCCCCCAAAGAAATGTGTTTTGCTTCCTTTTTTTTAATTAAGAGAATTCTACAGTAAGATACATAAGTGCCATAGTGTGAATTATGAATGAACCAAATACCTGGGGAAAATATCTGTCTATTACCTATGAGCTCTTATGACCTTGAACATTTATGTGTTTGAGTATGAGCACCTATGACCTTGAACAAGTTTTTCTTTTTCTTGTTTGTTTCTGTTCTGTTTTGGAAGAAGTGTGTAACCCACCTGTGTGTCAGTTTCTATGGAATGCATGTAACCATAGGACCTTTTAGGTAGGGTTGATATGAGAATGTCCGGATAATCTTCTCTTTGTCCCTTTGTCCCAGATTTCAACAGTTCTCTTCCCTGTTCTATACTTTGGAAGGCTAACCCATACATTGGACATTAAGGGGCATTTAGCCTTCTGGTCTTCTGTTAGTTAGCTGAGAGGTGGCAGCAGCCAGAGAGTCTAAGGCAGGAGGAGAGTGAAGTTGGCCTTCTCCTTCTACCTGGTGGCCAGGAATTGTCTTCAAAGCTCTTGCCAAGCTGCCTCTGGAAAGAAGCTCTCCTGGGGTACCTCCAGGTATGTGTGTGAGGGTACCCTTATGAGTCCCTGCAGGCTGTGTAGGATGGGGGTGACAGGCGCCGTGCTGTGGTGAGGCAGGGTGTTGCATTATCTCTTACTGAGTTCCTAAGAGCCATGCAGAGCTTTGACTTTTTATTAGGTGCACTTCAATGTATCCAATTTGTGTATGCCATCTGTTTCCTGCCAGCATCCCGATTAATAGGACCAGGTCTTCGTTCTGAAGCACTTAAAACAATAGCTGGCTTGTGGTAGACACTGTATAAATATTTGATAAACAAAAGAAATGAGAATAGGAACCATTTGTAGCCAACATTAAACATATGTCTCTGTAGCCATACAAAGCAAAACTTCACAGCTATTTTCCCAAATAAAACTACTCTACTCAGTGGATTTTATGTGGATGGAGCAACCATCAATTTTCAATCACATTAGTAGTGTTTTGATTTAAAGGGGAAAAAGACCTTTTAAATAAAACATTAGGGTTATTTTTATTTGGCATGAACCTATGGGAAATTTTTCATTATAATAGTTCCATATAACTATTTTTCTCTTTTAAATACTTTTTTTGCCATCTTTGTCTTTACACTTTTCATCATGTTGTGCAATATTTTTGTTGATGTTTTGGGACAATTTGGAATTCAAACACCTATGCTTCTTATTAACTGATCAGATAGGAGTATTTTTTTTTTCACTGCTGTTTCTATCACTGGAAATGCATCTGAGCAGAATGACAGGATGCTGCTGTGCACAGAAGACAGGGCATTCTGCGTGCTGGTGGCCACCATTACTTCCTGTAGCTCTAAGGTACTGAGGTTCCTTCTTACCCTCCTATTCCAAGATTTTTAGCTGTTTTGTTCATCACTGTTTTTTAACAAAGCAACCAAAGAGTCCAGCCACCATCTTGTTCCAGCTCTCATTTATTTGTTTCTAGTTCCAGGAGTGATAGCCTCAGATTCATTGCAGTAGTTATATCTTCTATGTTTTAAAATTCTAACACATTTCTTAGTACTCTGGTCTCAAGTGAGCAGCAAAAGAAAATAAAAGTTTGAAGCTTTGTAGATCTGGGCATATCTTTTCTTTTGCATTTATGGAAGATGATAACTTGCTCAAACCCTAAGTTCTGTAAGTCTTTTCCTAAAAGTCCTATAGTTGTTATTTCAGGAACTTCCAATTATTTCAATAGCAAAGAAAAATGGGCATAGTCTGGTTTGTATCACTTTGTAACTAAACAAGGGTGGTTGCTGGAAGACTATTGTTATAGAATAATATGCCATCTCACACTTAGAGATTAATAAGGAAAGGACTCTTTAATATAGCACATGTCTAATGCCAAAAGAAGAGTTTAGAAGATTTTGCTAACTTATATGCATCTAAGGCTTATGCATTCCATATATGCTGTCACTCTTAAATCTCTTTATGGTCATAGCCCCAAGACACACTTTGGACAATTTAAACAAAGACAGGAGACTAATAGTCTGTTCACTTGGGAAGATGGGATATTTACACAACAAAGATATTGCTAGAATTATTAAGTACTGTTTTTCAAACAGTTGTTACTCAGGGTCATCTTGCCCACCTGGTGGAATTATGTTTTTCTCAGGAAGAGAAATGGGGGTTCTATGGCAGGCCACAACTTACCAGTAGTTATAACCCTGTGCTGCCCCCTTGAGCTACCTATTAGAAGCATGTTCTTTGGGATGGGCCTAAAGGCTGGATGTAAGACAGGGTGGTCTCCTTTGTTATGGAAACTGAGCCTAAGAGCTGGCCAATCTTGGTGAACAAGCATTTATATTCTTGCCTCCTAAAGTCTTCTTACCTCTAGCAAGCATGGTTAGCAGATAACTTATCTTGCAGATATTTTGGAGGCAGTGATCTTTTAGCTAAATTAGACTTTGTGTGATTTAATTATTAGAAATTATTAGCAAATCTATTGGTAAATCTTTTATAGCATCAATTCTATTAGTTTGAGTTTCTTCTCAATCACTATGCCACAAGCATAATCTTTAAATTCTGACACCAAACTTTTGGAAATGTAAATTTATTTTGAAATGACACTATGCACAAGATAGCTAAAAGGATGTCTAGAAATAAGTTTAGCACAATAATAAACCCCAATTAAAATACATTTTAAAAGGCCAATTAAAGAAGCAGACAGATTACATAAGACCAGAAAAACATAGTATAACAAAGACATCATTTCTCCTCTCCAAAGTTTATAGGTTCTAGTGACTGGGATTTGGCTAACCAGTGGGTCTCTTATCACATATACAAAATAAAACTACTGTGGATTAAAAACCTACTATAAAAGCAAAATTTTAAGACTTTTAGAAGATAAAAGGGAAATATATACCTTATGGTTGGGAAAGAGTTCTCAAGTCAGATTTAAAGACAAAATGAAGCCTCACAAAAAGTACTCAATATGACTATAAACAGTGGAAACTTTTGTATATCAAAAACTCATTAAAAACTTATAACATCAATTCTACTGCAAGTTTCTTCTACATCCCTAAGTATCCTCTAAACTATTACATATATTTAATATATATTTTATTATAATATTTAATTTATATAATTAAAACAGTTTTATATTTTTAAATTTATAAATACACATTTTAATTTATATAAAGATTTATGTAATTATATATAATTAAATATAAATATGTCATTTATATCATATATGTTTAAGTATAAGAGGTAAAACCACAGATTGGGAGACATTTGAAAAAAAGTGTAACTGATGAAGTTCTGAACAACAGAAAATTATGAACATTCAGTAAAAATGGCAATATACAATATATAAAAACCGACATCCTAGAAAAGGGCATATAGATGCCTAATAAAAATAGATGGGTGGGAGTGGATGCAATCAGTCTTGATGGCCTCATTCAACCAATGCATGGACTGAAACTGAGTGTGGTGAAGATACTTACAATTCTCAACACTTTGTCAGCTCAGGCAGGAGGATAGAGCAAGATCAAGGCCAGCCTTACCTACATATCGAGTTCAAGGCCAGCCTGAATTAAAACCACAAATGCCAATAGCAACAAAAATACAGGTTCTCTATGCCCCCAATAAAATTGCTTATGGAGTAATAATCCACAAACATGCAAATATCCTAGTTAATTTGTCAACCTGACACAGCCAAGAATCATCTAAGATGAGCCTCAGTTGTGGATTTCCCAGGTTGAGAATAATAGCCTGGGTGCAAGTCTGTGGTGAATTGGCTTGGTTGTTAGCCAAGACAGAAGGGCATAGCCCACTGCGAGCTGAGAAAGCTGAGGCCTATTGAAATTGTTTTCATTGGAGACTTTGGAAGTCTAGTGCCAAAAGAGCTGCTCTTGTTCCCAGGGAGTAAAACATGATAAATGAGAAGAAAAACTATGGGATATAAACAAACTAAAAATGGGCTCTGGGCAGCTTTAAACTTCCTACTTCCTACACATATCAAATTGACATCTTGACCAAGATATACAAAGCAGTCATCCAACGCTCCAGAGAACAGCCAGTCAAATCAAGGAGGGCAAGTGAGAGAGGAGAACAAGAATAGCAAGAGGAGATCTCCCCGTTACCATAGAACCCAGCACCCAGCCTCATGCCAAATAAACATATTTTAACATGGCTAAAAAGTCCCATGGTCTTCCTGGTGCCAGAAGGCAGGATAGAGGGGAAAGGTTACTGCAGTGCCTGGGAAGTAAAGGGGCTATCTTGGAAAGAAGAGAGCCACAGAGTATGATATAACATATTCTGTGTATACATTGCACATGCTATTGACTGGCTCTATTTGTGAGACTATACCAGGAAGGCTAACCTAAATACATACATACATACATGCATGCATGCATACATAGATACATACATATATAAATGCATAAACATAATAAATAAATGAATGAATACATTTTTTCTACAAAGAATTTTCTCAGCTATTAAGAAATACTGCTCAGTTTTTGTACTGAAGCTCATTATGTCAAGCTGCCCTTGAGTTTCATATACTTAGCAAGACCTTTCCTTAGTGTGCAAACACCCCACACACCTTACAGAACATTCTCCTTCATTCCCATCTTTTTCATCACTTCTGGTTCATTTTCAGAGCTCGATGGTCTTCCCTCACACCTCCTTTCCGCTCATGCTTGCCCTGGCGCGTTATGCAGTAATATCCTTTCCTATTTTTTTAGCTTAGCTGCTTTCTGCTCATGCAGCTGTTTAGTTTTGACTGACTGTTCAAACCACATCTCACCAAAGTTTTTCCCCAGTATCTTCAATAAACCTGGAGCAATTAGCTTATTAAGAGAAAGGGGTTATTTAGCTCATGATTATGGAAACTCTAATGAAAATCAAGCAGCCTTATTGCTTTGGGGACCAAATAAGAGAACCAGATGCCAGTAATGGGGAGCCTATGCTATAGCAAACTGTTAACTAGAGAAGGAGATGCAGACAGAGGGATTGATTGACTCATGAAGACACATCATTGTCTCTTAGAAATGAGGTTTATTGAGACAAAGCACCACAAATTCATGATCAGGACTTGACATGGGATGGAGAAACAGAAATAGTATTGTTCCTCATTTAAGCAGAAAATGGTATCATTCCTTAGGACCATTCATCTTTCCCAGCCCCTAGTAGCCTGGAGCTTGGACAAATTGGTTAGGCAGGCTGGTCAGGATACTCAAGAATTGGCCTGTCTCTACCTTCCCACACTGGGGTTTTTACTGCCTATCAACATAATGGGCTTCTTCCTGGAGCTATGGGGTTAACCTGATTCCCATACTTGCAAGGGAAACACTTTACCGACTCATACTCTCCTCCACTCAAACATTTTTGGGTAAAACATTGCTTAAACATAGATGTTAAAGTTTTGTAAATATATCACACACCTCTGATGATTTTTAAATTACACAAGAAGTCTGCTTTTTCATCTCTATCTCTCCCATCTACCCACCGCCCGATTATCTACCTTAGCTGAATCGGTTCATGACGAGAATTAAAGAAACATTTACTTGCACAAATGAACTGCACTTCCCTCTCTCACAAGCCTAGAGTTCATTTTTAAAAAAAAATATATGGGGTTTGTGGTTTGTAATATTATTTACATACCTCTTCTCTAAAATATTGCTGATAAAACTATCCTGCTGTAAGATTAGCAATGTGCCTGTGCCTTCTTGGAGTGTCCAGCCAAATCCTTCTCTGGTCTTCTCTTACTATTGGAATTCCCCCACCTCTATCATCAGGCCTCTGTCTGCATGGATTATTCAGTTCACGCTAAGAATGTTTCAGTACTTCAGATTGTTCACTGTTCAAAGTCCCTTAGGTACCTGCAAGATCTGTAAGCCAAAACATTCCTGAGTTATAGGTCTTAACTTCATTGAAACTCACCGTGCATTTTTGCCATTAGATTGTGAACATCGGTGACTTTCCTGTTTCTGCTGAAGGCATGGTTCTTATTAGACTAAAGCCTTTCAGTCGACACAATTAGTGTTTCATAGCACACTAGGGAACATTTATTAATTTCCATCTTACTTGTCTTTTGAAGGTTATGGGGTTATGGGTTCTAAGTCAGAGTTATTGAAACTTTAAAAGGTGTAAATAGGTAAATATTATGGCTCTTGCAAAAGTGAGACATTTTCCCCCTTTAAGTGTGTGATTAATATTACTAATAAAAATGTCATCAGCCTTCCCTACAATGGTGATGCAGCTAGGAACACATTTTGCATGTGTGTGTGTGGCTTTCTTTCTATCTCTAATGAGATCTTTTAAGAGACTGTTTAATATAAGAAAATCTCCTTTTCTAAGAAGTTCTTGGTGCCTTGTTGATCTTTTACAATGATTCTTCATGAAAAGCAGAATAATATTCATCTGTATTTGGTAAAGACTTGTCTTGCATTTAAAAATCTATCATTTGTTTGGTTATTTAGATGAGAGTTTGAGACACAGGTTTTTTTGTTTCTTTCATCCAATTGAACAAAAATATTGCTTCTGTTAAAAGTTCAGTTTTGGGAACACAGGAAAGCATATTCTTTGGCAAACAGATCACATCTATTTTAATTTAATTTTGTTTACACACTAGTATGTAACTTAAGTAGATATTTCTTTACAATATTAGTCAGAGTACATGGGATTGGACATATAATGAGATATTTATTTAACTTTGATCATAGAAGGCAGTTGCTTTTAAACAACCTTGTTGAGATAACATAGTTTGCCCATTTAGAATACAGGACTCAAGTGCAACCAGCCCAACAACCTAATTTGAAAATATGGCCATGAAGACTTTCTATGTTTGTAAACAGCCACTCCAAAATCTCTTCCTACTACACCAGCCTTGGACCTCACTAATCTGCTTTCTGCTCTATAATTTAAGCAGTGTTTACATTTTTTATTTACTTATTTTTGGTGTTCTGAGATAGGTCTTACCATATAGCTTAGGCTGACTGAGAACTCAGTCGCCTTGCTTTAGTTAAGTGCTTAGATTACAGGCTTGTGACAGCATGCACAGCATTTTAAAACAAATTATAATTGTTTTAAAGTTTTGGTGATTTAAGGCCTTGTTAGAATTAATACATTCAATACCATAGTTTTTAAAAATGTTGTCAGGATTTTTACCTTTAAATGAAGCATCTGTTTGAAAACACCCAAAGTCATTGATCAACTGACAGAACTGTTTATCCTTGTCTATGCAGTTCTTCTACTATTACTTTCCTATTTATACAGATACAGCTGGGCTGTTATAGCACAAAGATGCCAAGGGTTTGAACATTTAGAATGAAATGCACTCAAGGCCTCAGAGCAGAGTATCTCAGGCAACCAGATCACTCCTTTTTATTCAGACTTCCTCACCTCTGTCTCTCTCTGTGTGTGTGTGTGTGTGAGAGAGAGAGAGAGAGAGAGAGAGAGAGAGAGAGAGAGAGAGAGACAGAGACAGAGACAGAGACAGAGACAGAGACAGAGAGGAGACAAGAGAGACAGAGACAGAGAGACAGAGAGGGGAGAGAGACACAGAGAAAGACAGAAACAGAGAGAGGAGGGAGGCAGAGACAGAGGTCATCGTCATCATACATTTACCCACATAAGTGGTACATATTCAGTATAAATATAATCCTCTGTATGCAGTAAACATACTATGTGTTTGTATTCTATGTACATGGGATTTTTTTTTCTACAAAACACTGAGTGTCATAAGACATCCTCTAGAGAGTCTAGAGGTTAAACTCTAAATGTGGAAAGCAGAAGTCTATAGACTAGTGTTCTAGGTAAATGTTTAGTTGTGCTGCTTTTATTCAAAAGGCTGGGGGTCATTTATCCATTCAGTCATTCATTCAATAAATGTTTATTGATTAATGACAGTGTAAAGGCCTAGTTCAAGGCCCAAGGAAAAACTCAAAGTTTTATTATAGCTGCCTGGGAAGTGCCTCCTGACTCCAATACATGAAAGAGTAGGCTGTCTTCTTATAAGAAAAAAGCTTAAAGAGTCACGAATGTTTTTTTTAACTGCAGAGTATATTTTGCAGAAAAATTCAACATAATTGGAATATACCGATCTTTTTTCTTTTTAGGTGAATTAGGCCTTTACTGACAGATAGCCCATTTTGTTCTAAAATTCAACAAACACTCAGAAAATCTTATTCCACACAATCTTTTGACTATGTCACTTGCCATTTATAGTTGATGGCCTTAAGCAAGAAAAAAAATGTAAGGTTAGGAAAAAATATTAATGCAAGTTGATAACAAAGCCGAATTCTGTAAATCTATAGCAGCTTATAGCAATCACAAAAGCATGCAAAAGTCTTTCATCTATTCAAAAATATGCAGTGCACAGAATGTCTGCTAAGGTGCATGACAAGTCAGAGTTAAATATATATTAATAAATGAATTAGCTTCATAAATAATAGCCATAATGACATTTTAGGAGACAATAAGTCTGAGGATTGTCAGAAAACGGTTGGATGTATGAGCTTCACGTCTCAGTGATTCTTCAAAATGAATAGGCTTTGCAAGATAGTTCAGACCCGCGACCAGCCTATTTCCTTGAATAATTTACTTGTTGTCAATTTGTACAGCCACATTACACATGCAAATTGTGCTGCCTGTGCAAACACCACTTGGAGATGATAAAAACAAATTTACGAAGGCTATAGAAGGAGGATTTATTTCACTTTCTCACCCCGGTCAAGCAATACATGTATCTGACGATTGTGTGTACCCAATTTTGTTGTAATTATATCAGCAAATTATTCCTTATAATCTTATTATTTTTAGCAGTCTCCTTGTGCTTGGGATAATTAGCTTTCTTCACTCAGTGTAAAAACAATTCAACTTGCCAGCCAGGCAGGGCATAGCTCCATTATCTGTTTTGGGTTTAAATTTATTCCCTATATTCTTGGACACTTTGTGTAAATTAAAAATTTCATAGTCCCTAATACTGTACACGCTGTTCATTCAGTGATGAATTAAGGCCCCTAAACCTCTCCGTTTGCTATTAGATATCTCATCCACTTTATATGTTAATCTGTGCTAATGAATTCCACAACCCCTAGCCACAGCGAGATGACTAAAATTATTACCACTTACAGAGATATGCCTTTTTCATTTAAAGTTCAATTCAAATTGCTCCCATAAACAGTCTGCCACACAAAGATACCTCCTATAAAGGAGAGTTACTTACCTATAAGTAGAGTTCTCTGAAGGTAGTATTATCTTCAGATGCACATTCCTGGGTCACGTGCCCTCAGGTCTGTGGCGTGGTGGGGAAGAGGATTCAGAGCGGATGGGTAGGTCTTTCTTTCCTTGGGGCTCTTCATTAGCTCTGTGGCCTGTATTCCTGAGGGTTACTGGTGCCACACCCCTTTCACCCAGCCAATCCTGTTCTGAGCATGACAGGCCCCGTGTTGATGACTAAAATAAAGAGTTGAAGGACAAGTTGTCTTGAGTAATTGCATAGGAGCAAGAGTCATACTTACTACCTTCAAGAAGTTACCTACAAAATTCTGTGCCTCATCACTGAAAAATGAATCCAGGAGCTTTTAACATGTAAAATGGCATTTAACCTCTATATTACCTCCATGTGAATACGTGAATAACTTCTTATTGTAAGCGCAATGCATTCCCCACATGGAAGAATTAGAATATATAAACATAAAATAGATTTTATTTAAAAAAATCACAATATTTCCCACAGTACAGTGGCAGCCACAACTGCTGTCTGGTATCTCTTTTTTATGGACTTTCCTGCTTAACTTTATTTAGATGACAAGAGACTGACATTGTGACTTATACCAGTAATTCCAGCACTTGGGAGGTTGAGGCAGGAAGATCACTGAGAGCTCAAGGCCACTGGGCTATGCAGTGAATTCCAAGTCAATTTAAGCTGTAGTATGTATGTGTGTGTGTATGTGTATGTGTATATGTGGTATATATGTATATGTATATATATACATATACATATATAAATGTAGTATATGTATATGTGTATGTGGTATATATATGCATAATAGTATATGTAATGCATATGTATATGATGTATATATGGTATATGTGTATGTGTATGGCAAGTCACTAATCTTGTCATGTCCTTCTTTCACTCTCTCTAAGGAAGGCAACAGGGAGTCTGTTCCATTTGCTCCTAACTCTGTGACTTTGTCCACTTCCAGAATGGCAGCTGCACCTTAGCTTCATTTGCTCTTCTTCCCTCAACAGAACATTCAAGACCATTTACTGTTACTTTGGCACTGGCGTTCTCTCTGTAAGTACCACCTTCCCAAACAAGTTTTCCTAAATGAGGCAGTAAGGCACCAACCATAAGGTACAATGTGACGCGAAAGTCTTTGTTCTAGACTTCATCAGATCTTATGTAGGTGAAGGGGCTGTTGGTTATAGATGGCATGTCACATATGCTGTTGGTTTTTCTGTGGTTCTGAGACTGTGTGTTGTCATTATGGCTTTGTAGATGAGAACATTAAGGGTCAAGAGGATGATATAATGTGCCTAGAGAAAGGAATTAGTGCCTGGAGTTTTTCAAGTGCTGATGGAATACTTATTTAAATTCCTGCCCTTAATTGTCACTGAGACTTTGGCACTGGGAGTGGGACGGGGATGTTATTTAGTGTGTTCTCAGTATTTCCCTTTAAAGAGAGATCATTTCCCAAGCTAAATCTTTGGAAACCTTTTTGGTTAGACAGCCAAAGCTTCATACATTGTTTTATTTAGAAGCCTTTTAATTATTTATTAGCTCGAAAAGGGGATTTACATAAGGCAAATATTTTACTGCAGGAGAGTTTATAATAGTCTACCTTTTATAGTATCCTCTACTTAGAAGTCAAAACAACTTCTTGGAAATGAGTTGGGGTTTTTTTTGTTTTTGGTTTTTTTTGGTTTTATTTTTTGGTTTTGTTTTTTAAATTTCTGTTCATGGTTAAGAAAATGACCCTCCAGATTAACTTCAGTAAAGATCAGACCTGAGAGAAGCATGATGAGAACCACCCTAGAGTCTTTTCCTCATGCCTCAGGGTCACTCATGATGTTACATACCCACACCATTAAGACAGGAATACATATAACAGGTTACGGCCTGGGAGCAACGTTCCAATGAAGGAATGGTTTCATCTGCCATCTTCAACTATAAAACCGTCATGCAGGTGATAGAGCAGCTTCAATTAACCTGAGTTAATATTTGGCAGAGCCAGATGGACAACTCTCAACACATAATCTCCCTTAAAGTGCGATGTACTTTTAAGGGAGGATTAGATGTACTTCACTGTATCACTGTAGCATCTTCTCAGGAACACAGTGTGCCTGACTCATTGTTTCATTTCTACTTACAAATCCCAAGTGTTTGATTACCTCTCACAAAACTAAGCTCAGTTTCCTGCACACCAGTTGTCGTCCTCAGGTCTGTCTCCTTCTTGTCTCTCTTTCCAGCCAACCCTGCCTGTTCTTGAGTACTCTGTGGACTGTGTCCCTCCGTTCCTTCACGGAATCACTTTCCTGAAACAAGTTGGCCATTCAAACACATTGTCATACAGTTGGCTAATAAATCTTAGTGTGCTCTCATTCCCAACAGTATTTTTATTCCGACAGGGATTAAATCCTAGAGCCAATGTTTGTGAGCCAGGAAAAACGTTCAAATAAACTATCAAATGGCGTGACTTAGCACAAAGTTCCAAACTGTTGAATGGCATGTGAAAGACTGGGTTGCTTTCTTGGTCCATGTTACAACTTATATTTTGGCCTGTTCTAGTCATAGAGAAAATGGGTATAAACAGGAAGTTTGCTCATATGGTTGCTATGGGAATTAAACCAGTGTGTGTGTATAAACCCACTTGGAATAGTGCTTCCATTTCAGAGAACTCATTTCATTTTGCACTTTTCTTCCTCTGTACTTCCTCCTCATTCCTTGAAGGAGGTAGTATGGTATAGAGGAACTTACATGAGCTTAGGAATCAGGTATTCTGGGCACAGATCTGGACCACATGATGGTGAGCACATAATCTTTCTGAACTTTAATTTCCTTTAGGGTAAAAAAGAGATGGTTGGAATATGTCATGTTTTTATCATGAAAATTAAGAAGATTGTGTCTACTTAGAAATGTGCTATGTACCCAGTGGGCACATATTAATGAATTATGGTTATCAATTCCAGTAAAGGCAAAATACAGATATTTAGGTTCAAAGGTATAATTTTCTAAATATAAAATTGTCTTTGACAGTTACATAATCAAATATGGGTGTCACCTTGTTGACATTTAAATAGTTAAGTTTCTAGATGTAGATTCTAATGTAGAATGCTGTTTTTTTAATATGAGTGCTTTCCTGTGATCCAAGGCAAATAGATAACTAAAAACTACAATAGTATTATTTGGAAAAAGTATTTTGGTAATATTCTAGCAAGATGCTAGTGAAGAGGCTATCACAATACAGAAAGATTGAATATTTGAAAAATAAAGTGTATGTGGTGAAAGAATGGGGGGGTATAAAAAGAAAGTACAAATTCTATTATCAAGCAAAATTATATAATTTCATCTCTCAGCATCTTTAAAGTCTCACTACTCCTTAAAGGCTCTTTAGGATATAAACTATGTGTTAGATGGTTGCTTTTCTATCCAGAATAATGAACCCTAGGTAGAGTAAAGTTATCCTAAAATACTGGAGTAGCATGTAATCATTGTTACAATGTTACTTTTGGAGATTAGTGGATTTCCTTTAGTGGTGCTTCCTCTAGCCACCATTTCTTCATGTTCCACTTCTTCCCTTCCTCATTGAACCATAATCATCATTACAATGTTACTTTTGGAGAATAGGTGGTTTATTTCCTTTACTGGTTCTTTCTCTCACCATGATTTCCAAGTTTCACTTTCTTCCCTTCTCCACTGAACCAATTTCTAAGTCCTTTGCATTCATAGTTTTTAAACTGTTTCCCAAGTCCATGGTTGAAACAGAAACAGGAAGTTTTTGCTTTGGAATTCAGTGCTAAGTCATTATTGCCATTAGTTAACAAATTGCCTTACATGCTTCTATTGACATCTCTTTCAAGGGTCTCTGCAATTTGATGTCTAATAATAATGCCAATTTTTTGATGATAACACTCATGTTCATGGAATTTTAGATAGTTAAACATAAACTGGCTTTGTAATTCTAAATTTAAGGTCTTTGTAAACAGCTTAAGTTCCCAAATTTCCCTAAATAAATTTCCTATCATTCACATCTGTTTTGTTCTTCCTATCCTTAGGACCAGATATTTCCTATTTTAATTAAGAAGTTCTCCTGGAAACTCAATCTGATTCCTCTGTCCCCTCTGAAATATGGTAATGACACTGTTCTAGAGTCTATACAGTGCTTGGTATTACCTGCTTCACATTAAGGTTAGTTATCTCCCCAACCAGATTTTGGATTCTTGGGCAGCTTATTCTGTCTTAGCTAACCATTTCCCCTTTCTGCCCAAAACAATGTTTCCTCAGTGTTTGTGTCCATACAAAAATGGGTGTGGCATAGTATGTGCTTGTTATTCCAGTACTGGGTACTCAGAGACAGAAGGATCCCTGAGGCTAACTGAATAGCCAGTCTAGGTGAATTGGTACACTCCAGGCTCAAGGACAGACTGTCTCAAAAAGTGGAGAGGAATTGAGGAAGACTCATGTTGACCTCTGACCCCTACATGCACATGTGCACAAATGCACATAGGATTTCATGAGAACTGCAAGAATTTCATCTGTATCCATCAGAGAACATTTCTACTTCAGTCATAGCTAAATAAGTTGCTTTCTGACTAACATCTGCTTAGATAACATCTGCACACTCTGGAAGAAGCAAAATAACTATGTGGCAACAAAAAGTATTGGGGAGAAAAAGCTGGTAGATATTGGAGAAATCAGACAGAGGAAGACAGTAAGGTGTGAGTTCATTGCTATTTCTGGGTTTTATTCTAAGGGTAAGATAAAGTCAGCATGCTGTAGAGGACTTAGTGAAGCCTGGTCTTACTTGGGAAAGAACTGGCCCAATAGCTATTGCTAGAAAGCACAAGAGACTTTGGGAAAGAAGAGAATGTGACTGCAAATTTTACTTATAACTGATGACCTAATCTCTGGATTGACCATTTACCATGCAAGCAAAGGGCAGGCTCTCAAGAAATCCAGCTAGGAAAAAAAAACCCAGCAAAACTTTACAGCTAGGCAGAAAAAAAATGAAACCAATCACAAATGAACAAACAAAAACAGAACTTAAATCTGCACTGCTTCCTATTTCTGAAGACATAGAGCTGGTACATTTGGTTCAGCCAAACTAACTTCCTGATTGTGATAGCCAACCAATGTTCTTTGGAGGAATGCACTGTAATTTAGAGTTTCTGCCATACATCATTCACAATTTCCAGGGTAGAATTCAAATAGTTTGTGGTAACAGATTGCATAGAAAGGCACTTTGGAGGTTATCAAAGTGCACCTCTGGGGGTATCTGTGAGGGTGTTTCCAGAGAGAAGCAACTAAATAAAAAGAAGGCTGATGACTGCTGTGGTGGTCTGAGAGAGGAATGTCCCTGTAAATGCATATATTTGAATACTTGGCTACCAGTTGGTGGTGCTTTGGGGTAAGTTATGGAATCTTTAAAAGATTCAGCCTTAAGGGAGGAAGCACATGGGTAGAGGGCGGGCTTTGAGGATTTATAGCATCATTCTACTTCCTGTTTTGTCTCTGTCTCCTCTCTCTCTGTCTCTGTCTCTTCCTCCCTCCCTTCCTCCCTGCCTCCCTCTCTCTTCCCATGTATGGATGAAAATGTAACCAGCCAGCTACCTGCCTCTGCTGGTATGCCATGCCTTATCCACCATTATGAATATCTCTGGGACCATATTCCAAAATAAACTTCTTTCCTTAAGTTGCTTCTGGTCATAGTATTCTACTGTAGCAATATAAAAGGAAACTCTTACACCTACCCTGAATGAAGGGTGGTATCAAATTCTCACCAGGCTGCAGATTGGATGGAGGGCAAAGAAAGCTTGTAACAAGAGTCTTTCCTGTCTCTGCTTCCTGGCAGCCCTGATATGACCTGCCAGACACTCCTCACCTTGACGAACTGAAATATGCTCTGAAATCATAAGCAAAATAAAATTTCTTCTTTTTAGGGTGTATCTATCTTGTGTTGACAGAAAAACTAGATGGTAAATATCTTTACCTGTTGAGTCATTTTGCTGAAACAAACCATTTTCTATATAAAAGTCAATGAATACTGATTCTGAGATTATCTCAATGTTTGAGTAAAGTGAGTAATATTTTTATAGTGTAGAAAGGACTGTAAGACAATGAAAAGATAAGAAACCTCAGTTGAGCGATAAATAATACAAAGGAACTAAATAGGAAGTACCAGTCTCAATGATGGTATCATTTCTCCTCAAATTCATCTACAGATTTGATGTATATTCAACCAAAATCTCCACAGCTGCTTTGTAGAAATTTAAAAATTCTCAAACTTGTATAGAAAGAAAACAAAGATAATCAAAACTATTTTGAAACAACTAAAATGTTTGTAAGACTCACACTACCTTGTTTCAATATACTATAATGCCACTATCTTTAATACTGATATGGTATTGGAGGAGAGGCATATCAATAGAAATGAATTCAAAAATGTCTAGAATATATATTTACATTTATATTATTAACTTGATTTTCAATAAAGGTACAAAGCAACTTGAATAGAGACATTTAAAAAAATCTTGCAGGGGCAACTGGACATGAGGGTGCCAGAAAATGAGCTTTGAGTTCTATTATATAGAGAGTTCTGTATATATAGAACTTATCCAAATGGGTCACTGTTATTGTTAAAACCCCAGAATGGTCCAAGTAGCCATCAACTGATGAATAGATAAATCATGTGATCCCTGCTCAGGGAATGCTACTTAGCAACAAAATACATAGGGAAACTTTGATGATCCTTGCCCAGGTTAAGCTAAATAAAATAAGCCAGAACAAATAATCTACTACTGTTTGCTTTTATTTGTATGACTCCATTCAGGAAATGTCAAAACTTTAAGATATTTTGACTGTTATAAGAGCTGGGATGTAGGAAGTTTTTCACTATAGAGAAGCCAGAGGGAACACTACCCATATACTTACTGTGGCAATGTTTGTGTGACTACATACATACTTTAAAACTCATAGTTTATAATGTAAGTTGTATGTATAATTATATCCTAGTGTTAAAATTGAGAAAAATGAGGTGAAATAAAACCATTTTCAGATAATAGAAAAATCAAGACTTATGACAAGCTGAAGGAAATTCTTTAGAATAGAGGCAAATGAAAGCTAGAGGATGAGCATTGATAGTATATATCAATGTACATATTATTCAATGTACATATATATGTATATGCATGTATATATACATATGTATATACATATGTATATATATATGTATAAATGAGCATATATGTGCACTGATATAATTTATAAAGATTATGGGGAAGGTAGGTAAAAAAACTTCCTTAGATCATAGTTCATATCAATATTTTCTTATGGCAAGAAGCTAACACATAAAATAATTTGAAACGCTTTCTAAGACAGAGTACAGCAAAAGTGAGGTCATATGAGGCAGATCATTCAGGATACCCTTAATTTAGCAAATATGGTTTCTTCAGCAGAGTCAGTCTTCTGACTGATCTGATTCTTGGCCTTTAGAAGACAATACCACATCACAACGCTAATGAAACAATTAACAACCCTAAATAAGATGTGATTTCCCTTCCTCTGCTGCTTTAAATAGTGCAGACTGTGAAAAAGGTTCTGAAGGTCTTCTGGTCACACATATGATTTTTTTTTATTTTAGATTTACAGCTTTTTAAAAAGGTATGTCCTC
Organism: Apodemus sylvaticus; assembly: GCF_947179515.1. Lineage (NCBI taxonomy): Eukaryota > Metazoa > Chordata > Mammalia > Rodentia > Muridae > Apodemus > Apodemus sylvaticus. Next base: position 962,839 of record NC_067472.1, read on the forward strand.
TCACCCCCATGCTTGTAAGGTTGTTAGGATTTCAGGTTATGGTGTTTTATGAATCACAATAAAAGCTGATGTAGAACAAGTTATACTAACTAGAATTATCCAATAGACAGGTTCCCAGATGGTGTGCCTGTACTTAGCCGATCCCTTCCCCTGAGGAAGCGATTAACTGACAATCACTATGGACTATGAAAATACAAGGACCCTCAGAGAGTACTTTTTAGATTTTTTTAATAGCAAGAGGAAAATATATTGTCTCAGTCCCTAAGAGTCCTAACAGGAGACCACTTGCCTGGGCATTAGTTATCTGACACAACTTTATTGTGGTTTAGAACTAACCGGGGACACGGTACTAAGGGAGCTGGGGAAGTGATAAGGGCACGTGTAAGAGTGGCTGAAGTCCTGTGTTGTTTGACATGGGCATGGCCATGTCAAGAACCAAAGTCTCAGACTGTAGGAAACTGATAAATTCATACTGAGGTCTAAGTACACGTGCCTACGAAGGATTGTCTAGCATATGCAAGTACAAGTGTTTAAACTCATCAATGTCTGCAAATCTAGCACCTGCAATTTCCTCTTCTTGCATGTTTACTCTCTAAGACTGTTGCCTACAGAGGCCCCCTACTAAAACTTGCTAAGTTCTCCCTTCTGGGCTTAGAAAATAAGCAGGCTGACATTAGGTTGCTGCAGTAATTAGTACCATTCCACGACAGTGCACACAGACCACCTGATCCAGCTTCTCTCTGTCCCTATGTCTGTCATTTCTTTAGTGTCTGCCTTTCCCATCATCCCCTCTTTACCCCTAGTCAGATCAAGATACCAAGCCATGGAGATCACTGTATGGTACAGAAGATAGAAAGCAGCACGGATCTGGTAAACAGCTGATGATAGAGGGTATTTGGGTGTCACATTTAGTTAATGACGTTTTATAATTTACATGACTAGAAGAAAGGTGTTCACAGTTACAAAGAAATGCAAATGAAGCATGGAAGGCAATAATAAATGAAGGGGAAAATATTTTAGTTGGTGTTCAAAATCCGTTTAACCCTCTGTCTAGGTGCTAGTGGTTCTTTTGAAACGGTCTTTTAGCAATGTATGTTGCTTCACATAGTTCCAAGTCTACCTTTCGAATACACAAGGTTATTTAACATTCACCAAAAACCTTTACATCCTCCACTGCATCCACTGGATCTTGAGCATTATTTGTCTTTGGAAAAAGTTCCAAGTCTAGTCCAAGAATTTTTTTTTGAGATAGGGTCTACACTATTCATCCCAAGATGATCTTGAACTTGCAATATTTCTTCCTCTGCCTCCTAGGTTCTAAGAATACAGGTGTGCATCACCACACCCAGTTCTAAGCTGATTGGCTAGGTTTTTGCTAAATCATGTTTTCCTAGTACTCACTATGTGTTCACATGATGTTCTTAAGCCATAGTCTCCATTTCACTTAATACATTTTCATTTCACCCCTGCCAAGCTTTTAACAGGTTTGTTCATGTACTTCTGTATTCTTAAACCTTAGAGAGAGATGACATTGGGCATAGGGTAAAGACCAGAAAGGTGCTAATGGTTGCAAGTATCTGTCAACATTTTTGAGCTCCTTGATTTTTATGTATCAGAAAACTACTTATTGACAATGTCTATTATACCTGGCTTTGTATTACACTTTATATACATTGTTTCACATAGAGAGATGAAGTAGGTTATGGAGTATCTTTTAAAGTGTTAAGAAGAGGAGGGAGAGACTAACAGATTTCAATGTATCAAGCCAGGGATGACCAGAGGCTGCTGATAGGTTGTGATCACTCACCACTGTATAGTAATAGGAAGGAGATAGAAACTTCTCTTTTCATAAGATCTCGCTGGATATGCCATTATTTTTCATGTCAGATGTCTACATTTTGACTGTTCTGTGCCAGGATTTCTAAGGAACCTCATCTTATGAGGCAGTATTTAACAGTTGGGGGAAGCAGAAACTCAGTGTACAGCAAGTTCATTGTGTTGATGGTCAACTCTGTATGCCTTATCTTGGTTCTGCACATCACTGGATGTATGGCTTAGACAATTTACCTCAACTCTTATCTATAAAAAGGATGCATCCATACCTACCTCATAGGGCTGCATAAGATACTAAAGGCAAAATATACTCAAATACACCTTCCCTTTTCTGTTGTCTTTCCCCATTAGACCTGAAGAATTTGAAAGTATTAGACATGAACAACACGGAAAAGTGCTCCTTGGTGTAAGGTATTCATCAATACCATATATTACAGAAAATTTCTTTCCTCAGATGTCAGGGCTTGCTGATATCATAGTGTTGGTTGTTAATTGTATTCTTGGAAGCCTTAACATTGTTTATAAATCTTTTTCTCTGAAAATGTAAAAAAAATCAGATAAATTGTTGTTTCTTGATCATGATGAATAGCAACACAATTATGAGATTTAGAGCTCCCTGGTTTCAATTTCTCTACATATGTCAGGAGACCATATTTTTGCAATTTTGAAAAAGAAGTACTTTGTATAGAAGGAAGCTAATTATTCTTTCTCAGTTTCAGAAAAAGCACATTTATTACATGTTCAACAAAGTTGTATTCATTTTATCCAAATGAGAAATAGTTGAGGGACTTCATTATATTTGGAGAACATTTCCATCAATCAGAGACTTAGCAGCTACCAAAAAGAATTCCACAATTCATCTTTTATATCATGGGTGTGACTTATAATCTCTGTACTAAAAATATTAAATATGAGGGAAAACTGTCCATAAACCTTAATGTTCCTTGGCAGAGAAAAACTGCTTTGTGTTTTTGAAGATATGAGAAATTTAAATGAAACTTACATGCTTAAAATTAGTGCCAGATGCAATACAATTCCAGCAAAATTCACTAGCTGCATGGCATATTTCACCATGATTTACTAAAAAGTATTCAACAAATCTATGTTTCATTGAAATCTCAAAAATACAAGTATTTCATTCACAAAACACATGGCTTGGCAGGTTTCCATAGTAGGAATTTTCTGGAGAGAAGATTAATTTATTGATTAAAATAAATCAAATCGCTGACGTTTTCCTAAGTCAGCTTGCAAAACATAATATGCAGAAATTGACAGCCTCACAGCTTGAACCAGAACAAAAATCTGAGATATGGCTTTATGTTATCAAACTTTATTCGTGTCATAAGTGGGTATTTAAGACATCTAATATTAAAGTTTGGAAAAATATACATGTAATTATATACATATATAAACATATCTATGCTAAGACTGTACATCTTTGGCATTTTTATTCCAGTTCTGCCCAATGCACAGTCACATGCAGTAAGTAATGAGCATTCATGAGAGTGACATATGTACAAGTAACTAGGGACTAATCATGCTGGTGTTACTTCTTTCTACCCTACGTTATAGCTTCTTCCCTGCCCTCTCACTATTCTAGTCACGCCTCTGCCTCTAGCTGTTGTTATGGAATAGATGTATTCTTTCCCCCAAATCCATGCAGAAGCCTTAATCTACCACATAGCTTTATCTGGAGGTGGGATCTCTAAGGGAGTAAGTTAAGTAAAATCAAAAGGATGGATCTCTGATCTGTTCTCATTAGTATCCTTATGAGGACTCTAGAGCACTCTCCTAAACTGTGTTTCAACTAGGTCATGTGAGCACACAGTGCTAGTAGCTTCTTACAAGCCAAGAGAAAAGACCATGCTATCAGATGTTACAGTATCCAGAGCTGGAGAAATGCAGTCTGTGGTATTTTGTTACAGTAACTCACAGCAAACTGAAACAGCAATTAGCTGCTCAATACTGACAGCTTTGCTTTTCTCTATAATCTGGGAATGCTTGAAAGGGATCTTCTGCCATGAAAACTTATCAAATTAGGATCCTAGAATACTACATCATAAACTTGGCCTATCTTCCAGAAGATATTGGACAATACATGGGTTATAATGTGTTTAAATATTAGGATTAAATATGTAATAATGCTTAATCCATTCACATTATTAATATAGGCAATGATTTTGTATGTCAGAATATTTTAAAAGGCTCTTGTTCATAAAGTTAATAACTGAAAATTACTGTACGTTAAGCAATGTGTGCATTAAGTTTGGCCTACAACTAACTTCCTTGCTTTGAATAACTAAATAGCTTGAATTGCAGCCTCACTTAAGAGTATGTTAGTATTCTTTTAAAATGTTGCTGAGTCTTAAGTCTGTCATAGTAGTTGACTTTTAGCCAGTCAATATGACAGCTGATCAGACCATGTTTTTACAGGGTAAATACCAAGATATGACCAACCACACTATTATATCAGTTTCTTTCCCCCCTTTTAATCTGCAAAGATTGCTTGCTCACTGATGGGGCACTCTGAACTTTGACTGGGCCAGAGTACTCCTCTATTAATGAAACAGCTGTTCGTTCAAATAAAATTCTACAAAGTTTAATTTGTCATAAGCTTTTTTTTTAACTTGTTCAAGGCTTTATATTTTGTGTGGGCATATGCCATGTATGTTCTAATGTACGTGCATAGAGTCCAGAAGACTACTCCCAAGTGTAGTCCCTTAGGGGATTTCCACCTGTCTTTTCTGGTCACTAGTCTGGAGCTTGCCAAGTAGCCTAGTCTACCTGTCCACCTCCTCAGGGCTGGCTGCCACCCCTGGCTTTTAAAATATGGATTCTGGAATGAACTCAGGTCCTCCAGTTTGCTCAGCAAGGTTTCACTGAGCTATCTCTTAGCCCTACAGTGTCTTATACAACCACCACAAGGAAATAGGAACATTTTGATTACATTTCTGTTCTGATTACAGAACAGAAAATGGAAGCATTTCTGAAGTGGTCCTACTTCATCCCCGTAACATCGCCTGGATTTACTATCTTCACATGGTGAAAATTTCTGATTTTTTCCTCATTTATACGCCTGTAAACTCCTCTTCAGGACCTATACAATATGCCAGCCTTGTAAACAAACTTCTGAGTAGGGGATGCTTAGCTGGATTGAATTCTGTCAACCAGATTGGTAAGTCCATGGAGAACAGGAATCAGGTTCAGAATTGCATGAGGCCTGGAACACAGTGGACACTCAAATATACGAAAAAGATAGGAAAGGCGGGGAGAGGTGTCGGAGGTTGGTGAGGAAGTGAAGGAAGCAAATCATTCCTTGAAGAGATCATCTACAGTTCTCCATTGAACTCAGGTGGGCGTCGAAGTAAGCACTTTTCTTAGCCAGGCTCACCAGCACAGGAAAGGAGCGAGGAAAGAACAAAGCTGTTTTAAAAAATAAATCGCTCAGTCAAAGTGAGAAAAAGGAGAAAAACAAACTAATACACAAAAAAACAAAAACCCAACAGCTTCCTCCAAGCAGAGGAACTGAGGCAAGGTAGACTGTTCCCTAGGCTATCACAGAGCCAGAACGTCCGCAGCTGATTGGCTGAGCAGCCGGGGCCAATCAGAAGGCACGATGTTGGCCGGATTCTAAGATGGCAGCCGAGCCGCTGTTTCCTGCCCGGTAAGTTCGGCTTCGGGCGGCGCGACTTGGCGGCAGGATTCGCGGTGGTCTGTCGGGTTGTGTTCCGAGGCAGTGAGGGCGGCGCAGGAGTTGGGTCGGCTTGTCCTTGCAGATCTTCCGTACGGACGCCGGAGCGGGCTAGGAAAACTCCGGGTTACCCCGCTGGGCTCCGAGGGCGTCGTGACTTAGGCGACCGGTCCCTGGCAAGCGAAGAGCGCGGAAGTCGGGCTCCTGGTACGCTCCCAGACAGCGACTCCGGCTAACCAAAGCAAGTCTCGCGGGTCGCCGTCCGCCGCCGTCCTAGTGCGATTCTGACGCGGCTCGAGAGCTGAAGGTGGTGCGGCCTCCCACCCGGCGAGAGCTGCAGAGTCCGGCTGTGTGGGAAGGGGTGTGCCTTTTAGAGCCACCCTCTCAGTCTTGAACTTTGTAAGTATTTGTTCAGTGGCGTGGACTGCATGGTTTAAAATCTTTACACACAAGGTAGAGAGGGTCCCGGGTAAAAGTGGTTTCCAGGCCTTTGCTGTAAACATTGTTTTAATTCAAACTCACCCACCCTTGAGAATAAAAACCAAAAAGAAATCGTTTATTTGGAGTAAATCTGAACTCAGGCCCCTGATTCCCCTCGTGTTTTCTGTGCCGTTTTGAGAAAAAAAAGGAACACATTTTCTACAATAGATGTTGATATCTTAAGCCTAAAAGTATGTTAGTTAACTAGTTCCAAAGTTCAGGAACTAAATTATTATGCTTTTATAGGTTAGTGGATAGCGGTTATAATTATTTTACAAATGCGGTTAAATTTAGATGTTTGTGATTATTTAAAATCGAATACATGAGACAATCACTTGATGGAAATGAAGTTTAGATTCTGGCATAGTGGAGACAGAAAATTTGTTGGATGCGCAGATTTTATATCCTTTGGGTGCTTGTGAGCAGTTCTGTGGTTTAGAAATACATTTCTCAAATCTCTAAATGCGACTCTGAGTGTGTTACTTAGTATAATATATATCTTCCCTGGTTTTTCATATGCAAAAAGTGCAGAAAAATTATTAGTAAATTTTACCAGTCATATAATTACAGCCTAGAACCACTGTTTTGGCCCATCTTCCAAATCTTTGTCTCCAAGAATTCATCACCAACTTTGCCCTCTAAAAGTTCATAATTTAAAGTTGTCAGGCATAAGTAGATCACAGTGATTTTGGCCAGTTGTAAAAAGGGTTGCTGTTAATTTCTAATGCCTCTTGGTTTGTGTGCCATTCGTGACAGGTCTGCTTTGTTTTTCTCCTACTGTTTTTCTGTCTTTTGTTGTAACTGGTTTCCTGACCTTTTTCAGTGGTCCCATGTGCAGAGCCTCTGAAAACTGGTCATTTTATGAGGTAGAGGAGAGAAGTGACATTTATATTGATCAAAGAGTAAGGCATAAGGCAGCTCTGGGCGTTCAGGACACTGAGACCTTTAAGATCATAAACATTTTAAAGGTATATGTGAGACATCTCACTGGTATCTGACCATAACTTCATTTTAGAGCCTAGCAAGAATGGAGACCCAGGAAAATACAATGGCTTGCTCAGAATGGAAGTCATCTGACTTTCAAGACTATTTTTGCCCCTATAATTAGTTATCTCCAGACCTGACACAAACTAGAATTTTTACAATTGGTATTTCTTTTATCTTTATGGTTTCTGTATCTCAAGAGATGGTATTTACTAAATCCTTTTAAAATTTTTTAGAAAGAATGAGATGTATAGTCAACATCTCTGGTAACAGGTAAAGAATAATGCCTTATTGGATATAGGTTTTCTTGCCAAAAGGTAGATGAAACTGTGCCACCAGGGGGAAAGTAAAATAATTGGATTTAAAAAAAAATACTGATATTTAGCTTAGTGACTTCCAGTACTTTCATTATAAAACTTGGTTAAGAATACATAGATTACTATGTGCTGAACCACTTTGTTTTAAATGGATTGTTTTCTGCCAAATTATGCTTAGTAATGGCTATGCTTGTTTTTTCGAGGGTGAAAGAAAGTCCTCTTCATTTAGACTTAGAACAGTACATAAATACATTCAGTTTATAGTAAATCTCTGCCCAGAACTAGAAGATATGTCCTATGTTGTACACAAAATAGTTTGTATATGGAATAAATCGTACCTGCAGTGGTGATGAATGTAGGAAATGAAGAAGTGATATTTCAAACTTTAGAAAAAAAGAAGGAATATGGCTCACTTACATCTTCCTTGAGGATATGATTAAATTAAATACTGGGTTACAGGCTAAAAACTGAAAGCTTACAAGTTAATTCATTTTCTGTGCTATGGGCCTGACTATAATCTACATAGGAGAATTGAGTTTCTGTTTGTCTGGTATTCCACATCTTTCTAGAATGGCTGAGTGAATATTCTCAGAGACTAATCTAGGATTTTTAAAGACATATAGCCTGAAAGGAATGAAAGAGACACTTCAAAGAAATAATCACCCTTCAGAGAATCCCAAACAGTAACAGGAGGCCAGATATGATGCCAATTGGAAAATGTATTAATGACATGTGTATGCAGGGAATAGAAAGACAGTATCTTCAAACAGGAGCCCAAGGCAGCCTCTCCATAATGGCTAGTTTACAGTTGAGCTGCTTCTTAACAGGACAGCTCTGTTTTGCAGGCTCATTACCAGCAGTTACCTGTGTTTATCAGCAGAAACCTTAATATCTCTTCCATCTGTTTTTGTTTTCTTTTTTGTTTTGTGCCACCCCCACTCCCAGTACCACAGGAAACTGATGTGTGACTAAAGATAAGGAACTCGTGAGTTTTAAAAATACCTTCCTTGAGTTTTGTACTATGGATTTGAAGGATCTTTTCTTCTTTCTTCAGGTCCATTTAAGAAACTGTCAAGCCAGGAAAATACCATATTAAATGCCATATCAACAGTCAATAGAAGTAATTCTGAGAAAGTTCAAAAAGCCATGAAAACTGGGTAGCTGCCTGAAAACTGATGAGGAAAAGATACCTTCTGTAGGGTACCTGAGACTGCTCTCGTTGGGGAATCACATTTGAATGCCCAGAATATAGATTCTGAAACTCCAGATGTGCTCAAACAGAGGTCTGCCATGCTATCTAAGGTCCAGGCTCAGGGACATTTCCATGCCATGGTGTAGATACTGTTCTGTGAAGCTCCTGGTTCTCTCCTCTTGTGTACTTTGGTTCCCAGTCTCTTGGAGAGTATCTAGCATGCAGTGAAAATTGCCATGGGCAGTTGTTCTATAGTAGGTCCCAGGCATGCTTAAAAAATGTCTGAAGATATTAGTTTTAATATCTTCAACTAGATAATGAGCCTAAAGATGTTGTAGATGCTTTACTATTCTGTTCTCCTTGCCGGCATATTTTATCTCGTCTTTTAAAACCTACAGACGAAGTTTAGAGGGAAATGCAGGTTTTATAAGTCACACACATATAATTTGGGGTCTCTACTTTGAGCTGAACATAAATTCTGGATAGAAAATTACACACACAGTGGTTTAGAGAAAACCTTTATAAATGAGAAGCATTAATATTTGAATCTCATTGTCTGATTTTCTGCCTCTTATTTCATTGCTCTATTCAGAAGGCCAAGTATAAGGTTTATTTAGAGAAGCTTCATGTCAGACTGGAGATCAATCAGGGAGGAACATGATTTGTATCAGTTGATAAATGAAACACTACAAATAAAAATTTTAAAGCTATCTTACAGGTTCTTCCATATTAGGAGTGGTAAAAAAAATGCATTCATGGCTACAGAAATAATAGCAAAAACCACTGAACATTTGTTATATTTTTCCTTTTTTTATGCACAGTTAAAGTTTATTTAAAAAATTAACACTAAACATTAATTGACCCCCCCTAGAACCCCCTGAATGCTGCAGAGTGTTGTATCTCATTTAATCCTCAGACTTACCAGGGTAATTATTCTGTGCTACAGATGAAGAAACTGAGGATCAGGGTTGTTAAGTAATTTCCTTCTGTTTCTAGAGGATCTGGAGTCAGGAGTCCAGTTCAGTCTTCTTGAAAAGTAAGAGAATGTTTCAGAAAATCAAATACTTTTAAACCTGTCCTAAAACACAAAAACACTGCTTCTTTTTAAATCTGAAGAGGTCCTTAAAAGAAATATGTAATTCAGAATAATGGAGAGCTCCTGATACCTGTGATCTGCAGAGAATGAGGAGACCCAGCAAGACAGCTTTCTGTTCTTCACTGATGGTGAAGCATGAGAAATGCAACTGGTTTGGGCTCAGTTGTATGAAAAAATAGGCTGTACTATGGAGTCCAAATGAAACTTTGATAATCGTTGCATGTGATTACATGAATTCTAAAATTCATTTTCATGAAACTTAATGATTATACCATTAGGCAATACAGATAATACCAAATACTATGCTGAACATATTTCCCAAATACATATACTATTGCTACTCAAGAAAGCTGTATTCTTGCTAAATTTTAGATTTATGTTTCATTTAGTTAATTTTACCAACTGTAAATTTTAAAACTAGGATTTTTTATATATATCCACACTTTTAATTTTTTATTATTATTATTATTATTATTATTTTACATTTATATATGTGTATGGATGTGGGTATCCATGTCGTAGCACACAGATAGAGGTCAGAGGACATCTTGCAGGAGTTGTTTTTCACCTACCGTGTGCGCTGGAACTCAAGTCATCAGGGTTGGTGGCTAGTGCCTTTACTTGCTGAGCCATCTTGTTGGCACATACTGCTACACCCTTTAAAACATAGATGTACAACTTAGTTTTTTTTTTTGTTTCCCTGCTTCTTAGACAATATACCCACCTTTTGAAAGTTATATATGCTTCAGTATAGATGACACATCCACCTTTATTCTTTTATAGGTACATTAAGAAGCATGTTATTTTAAGCCTTAAATTAGTTGTGAAGCTTCATGTATATAATTGCATTACTTAGGAGGTTGAAGCAGGGGGGTCTTCAGGAATTCTTGGCCAGCCTGGGCTCTAGAGTAAATCCTTGTCTTAATAATAAAAATAAATAAATAAAAAAATATAAATACAAATGTAAAATTACATTGTTTTTAGTTCTTACTGGCATTCTTGAGCCATGAGTGCTTTACTGAGTTTCATTTAGGCAAAATAATCCATACTTTAGAAAATCAGGGTTCCGTTTATCCATTTTAAATTTAAAACCCATTTTAGATTTTAAAGTCTAAATTGGCTGTCCTTAGGTCATTGGCAGACATAGTGGTCTCCTGAGGTATCTGTTAATGGTTTTAAAATAGTTTCTGTGTCTACTATTTGGGTTTGAATTCATCCTTCCCTTTTCTCCTATTAGAAGAAAAGATGTGGAGTGGGCTGTTACCTCCTGGACTAAATGAGAGTGATGTTGAATCAAATTCTGAAGATGAAATCATACTAGAGAACCCAGAACCTTCAGAACTTAATTTACAGGAAGATGGAAAGACTGGCAGCAGTACGAAGCCAGCAGTGTCAGACTTCCCGGCAGGCCAGCCAGAGACGGAGACAAAGGCTGATGCAGATGCATATAAGAAGTGTCCTTCTGGGATTCCCCTAAACATGTGGAATGTAGGTTTCCCTCTGTGTGGTTAGGAACGTACACATGTGTACATGTGTTCTCTGTGGTATGGGCAAAATATGTTGGAATACAACAGACAGCAGAAGGGCCTCAGAATACTTCTACTGTTGAATACTAACTGGAGTCTAGTATTATTTTACATAAGTAGACGTTGTAAAACCTTCATAATATTATCTATTTCATAGGATTATCTACCTAACATGATAAATGAGTTTATTTCTTTATTTCTTCCTTTAATTATATGAGTTACTTACTGAGCTTCATTCTCCATTATCAAACAGATTATATCAAAACCAGTGAATTTCCCAGTTCATCTGAGAGTTGTAAGGACTGAAGTATCTCAAGAACAGAATTCCTTACTTGATGTCTTTAGAAATGGCAGAGCATAAGGATTTTATTTAACATGTCTGTTCATTTTTAAACTGTATGTTTATCTTCAGTGCACACACATACCCCTTTTCTCTTTTTACATAGAAATTTCAAGAATTGCATAAAAAAAATTCTGAACAGAAAAATTCAACGCCAAGATTCAGACAGAAAAAAAGAAAACGCTCCAAAAAAGGTGTTTATTTTTTAATTTAGGCTGTTTAAGAGTTATTAGCACAACTCTTAAGTTGATTATGTGAGTTAATTTCTTAAAACATGATTTTGAAATAACAGCTGCATAATTAAGTATTAACACTCTAAATTCCTTTCAGGCAAATTGAAGAATGAAAAGGAATCTCACAGGTAGGTAGATTTAAAGTAGTTACTATTCAGCAGTGTTGTGGAATTTTCTAGATTGCTGCAATTCTTACCTTTGGTAATGATCAGACATGAGAAGTAGTCATTGGAGTGTAATTATTGCAACCAGTTAAAAATAGACAAAGTAAAGAGAGCTGTAATTTATGTACACAGATTTATCTTCTTGCAGTGAGCAGTCCTCAAGTGAGATCCAGTGGAAAGAGCTCACTCAGTATTTTGGAGCCAATGATAGATTTGAACCCCCTGTTAAACAGAAAAAAGTTGAGAAGGTAAGAACCTTTTATATTTATTATATTATTTCATCTTAGCTAACACGAGATATTTTTGATTAACCATGCCTAAAATAATAGTTCATTAATTCATATAATTAGAAACTTAAAACGTCCTGTTGTATACTTAATAAACAAGTGACTATCTAGTTTAAAACTGTTCACAAGTGTAAGTTGTAAAAAATATTATTGCGAGAGTCTCATTCCCTTTGCCTTGGGTAGTGAAAGAAAACTATTATAAGTGCCCATCTTACTGAGATGGTGAAGGGTGGTGAAGCCTCTACCTAATGACCAGCCTGAGGCTACTGAAACCTAGGTGAGGATTCTAGAAGAAGGGTTAATGTGAGACCTGTTTGGTTTTTTAGTTAGAAGGTTAGATTGGCTGGACTGAAGTCAGGAGGAGGAGGAAGGTAGCTCAAGATTCAAGATAATCCTGTAGAACTGACAAACATGGGTGGGACCTCAGAGACTTAGGAAGTGGGCTTTATTTACAGTGCATTTGGCCTTTAAGAGAGTGACATGATCTAACATGCTTAAAGATTCCCTGACTGTGGTGGAGAATAAGTTGGTGGTGACATAGTTAGTAAAAGTGAATGAGAACAGCAGACTCAACACAAGATAATGGTCCTGAGTGAGAACAGCGTTGATGATGATGGAGAAAAGTGTGAGTGCTTTGCAGTTTAAATGTGAAAGTAGAATTGAAAATATTTACCTTTGCATTATTAGTTTTTTTTCCAAGTGATGACACACACAATAATTCTAGTTAGAAAATTGAGAAAAGTTAGGAGAGAGGATTTAGAGTAGAACCTATTCAGAATTCATTTTGGGGCCGGAGCATTAATCAGAACACAAGAACAGAGTAACTAATGACTAATGAGGTGGGGCCTCAGAGCAGTGTGTGAGCTTGTGGTGTGTATTTGTAGTTGTTAATCTCTGGAAATGAGGACAGGGCTTGAAGGAACAAACCACATATTCAAGGCTGTGGAGGCAGTATTGGTAGAATCTAAGCATGAGAACCAGTGTTATCCTAGGGTTAGAGGACTGAGGGGGTTGGGGTAAAAAGTCTATTGTTACTGTATATTTGAAGTTGTATAATCTCAGTACTGGCTAGATATGACTAGCTCTTATTCATGTAGAATTTAGAGTTTGTATGGAGTTACGAGGATTCATTTGAATAACTCCATCTTAGCACCTAGCACTTTGTCTCACATGCATTCTAGAAAAGTCAAAACAGCAGTTAAAAAGTATGAATTCTGTTAAACAGAAATTGCTGTGAGTCTGTCTGATTGTAGTCACAGGTGCATCCATTGTGTAAGTTTGGACTCTTCCTGCAGAGTCCTCTGCATAAATGACTCCTGGCGAGGAAAGTTATGGGTCTTCTAACCAGGGAAACTGTTATTGGCCAGGCTTATATTTAGCCAGCGCTTAATATTCTACAAGTAAGTGCAGGCATGAAAGGAAAGGAAGGATTTAGTGCAGCTGAATGATTTCAGCGTCTCTTGGGAGTTGAGTGTAATTGCATGCCAGCAGTCTGCACTCACTCTTTAGGTTGGGGTCATGGTTTTTACATGATGCTTCTTTTTGGGATCCTGCCGAGGTTGCTACAGTGAGAGCAGCAAAATAAATAAACTTTAAAAAAAGTAAAAGCAAAATGTCCATACTGGAGACACCACAATAAAAGCTCTGAATACATGTAAGTCCAACAGATAGTTAGGAATCTGGTGAGGACTGTGTAGACACGTAGTGCAGTGTAAACAAATATGGATTTCCAGCCTAGCATTTATTCTCTAGAGTAGAGGCTGGTCTGTTACCAAAAAGTCTTTTTATTTTGTTTTCACTCAACCCTCAAGAACAGTAAAGCAAAACAAAACTTCTTCATCTCATGTGTATCATTCCCTTCCTTGGAGTCCTGCCAAGCCAAACTGATGCTCAGCCCAGAATGTGTACTGTAACACTGCTGTCACCTGCTTGCCAGACAATGCAGAGACGCTTGTAAATTTTTTTTACATATAGTCTTCCTGATTTTCAATGCTGTATTAAAGTATTCTTTGTATTAAATACAGATGTACTAGATGTCAATAATTCTGTAATTAAAGCATGATTATTTCAGATCTACATGGGAATTCCTGAAGAGTAAATTGTACTCATTCATTTTACTATAAATGTTTAAAGTATTCCGTAGTTGACTCAGTTTTATTAGCATCATTGTTGAAGTAGTCCTGGGTATGTCAAATGGACACTGGGCATGAAAACTACAGGTACTTTTATCATTTTTTTTTCTTTAGAATTACTGTCTTCAATGTTTGTTTAAAGTTGTTCATGAGAGTAAAGTGCTGTTATATAGATTAGGTTTTAGGTTTTTCAAACTTGTTGGTTTTTTGGTTTTTTGTTTTTAGTGGTAGAATACTTTTCCCATTTAGACCTTTATGTGGAACTCTAGTACATAGATTAGATCAAAACCTGACTGTCTCGAGTGCATAGGGAGGTAGGCACAGGGGTTTGGGAAAAACTTTATGGAGTAAGAGTCACAGTGTTTTTTTATGATCCTGTGATGATTTCTATAGGGAGGGCCAGTGTGAACCTCATAAGATAGATAAAGAAGCAGAAGGTTAGTATTACTTGGCTTAAAAGCAAATAGCAGGTAAGATGTAAGACTTTAAACTTAAGTCATTTGCCCCAATCTGAATTTTTCTAAAGTAAGCTCAGTTTTTAACTTAACTAAGTTTTGTATGACTTATATATAAAATAACAAAATCATCACATGTGACTTCTTAATATATGCTTAGGTTTATATTCATATGTTTCTCCTTCCTCTTCTTAATGGAAAAACTGCATCATTTTGCTCCTGGATATTCAAATTCAGTCATAATTAAACAAATTTCAATAGACAATTTATTTGTATTATGCTTTAGAGATTGGATATATTATCCAAATAAATACTTAGCAGTTAGATTTATATAAAAATACATTGTGATGTAGTTGGACTTGAAGAGCTTTAGTCACATATTAAAAGGAATCCTTCATGTGCACATGTGGAGTGAGTCCCTAAGCCTAGTGCTAGTGAAATCCTACGTACACGTTTGCTGTTGTACATTCTCGACATCTGTAGACAGCTTTATTGATTAGAGGTCAGCTGTTGTCTTATGGGAACCTTTTACATAATGCCTTTTGGTAAAATTTCCACTTGTAGCTAAATTGCCATTCCTAAACATGCCTGTTCTCTGATGTTTTATGCTTAATTCTTATTCAAGTAAAAAATGTTGAGAGTACAGTAAGGCACTGCTACTATAGCAGTAGCCTGCAGCTCCAGTTTCTCTTCTGGTATGGAAAATTCTGTGTAAGTCAGAATTACTTTGGGGGGGGTGGTCTTCCTGAAAGTCTAAAAAGCTTGGAATCTTAAATCCTGTTTGATGAAACAACTTACTAACCTAGAGTTGGATTCTTGAGTCTAGGATCTAAGCCCCTGAAGTCTGTAACCTCACTCACTGGAAAGTCATCTTGATATCAAAGAGCAACATTTAATATTTACTAGATGGTTGCTTTACTTGAACAATTGGCTAAATAGTTTAGAGAGCATGGCTTTATATTTACTTGATTTCAATGAGAGAACTACAGTCATAGATGTTTAGAGACTCACTCCAGATTGCTCAGTTCCTGAGTAGATTTACTTCATTTGACTTTCTCAGTAGTGTTCTAGGCTAAGGGCTATGAAGGTATGGTTTTCTTATGGTGATGGGCATGTATGATAAAGGAATTTTGAATGTATTTTAAATGCTTATTCTTAATAGATACAGGAGAATAAAAAAATTTTCAGAACCCAAAGAAGCTCTTCTGTTTTACTTTTAGAAAAATATAAGAACAAGCCAGGTATCATACATACGTTATGCTTATAAACTCAGTACTCTGAGGCATGAGTAGTGCAATAACTTCCAGCCAACCTGTGTCCCAGGATATTTAATGACACTGTGAACCCTGAGATTGTGTTATTTACTGAAGAAAAATAAGACAAAACAAAAACAAAGAACTATTTCTGGTTGTGTTGTGTTTCAGTCCTTAGCACACACCTTTAATCCCTTTGTCCGGAATACAGACACACTCTTAGTACACACCTTTAATTCCAAATAAGGAAGGTTTGAAATCTTGAAAGTGTTTGAAAGTGATGTTTAATTGAGTGGCAGACAGAGTGGCAAATTAGAGAAGGAGTTGACAAAATGAGATGTGCCCAACTCTCATAAGAAGAGAGGAAAGAGAAGCTACTTGAAGAGCAGTGTAGAGAGGGAGAAGAGGCAGTTTTATGGGGACAGTTGTACAGAGACAGGTTGACACAGAGAGAACAAGTTAGACACAGGTGAGGACAGATAAGCCAGAGAATGAGGAGGAGCCAAAAGATGAGAGCATATTGTCACAGTTTGAGACCTAGCAGAGCAAAAGCCAGAGGCCAAGGAGAGAAACCACTTTGAATCAGCCAGTGTGAAAAGGAGTTGAGCCAGAACAACTGAGTTGACCAGCCAACCAGGGCTTAGAAAGAACTAGGAAGGGGTAAGCTTTATTCAGCAATAAGTCGCAGAGGCTGATAGCATTCTAGGCTTAGATAAACAGGGGCTAGAAGCTTCCAGGACCAGGCCTAGGTTAGCAGGTGGAGGCAGTAAGGAGAATACTACAGGAGAATTAAAAATACTGGGGTAAGGTGTGAGACCTATCTGAAAACGAAATTGTGGGGGCTGGGGGGAGGGAGAGAGAGATTGAGATTGTATGAAAGAAGGAAAAAATACAAGAATCAGTTATATTTTTTAAAAAGAACCATTATTAGAGACAGAGTTGAAATTGTAATAGAAACTTAGGATTTTATTTATAGAAATGAATTTTGTTCATCCGAGCCAATAATCTTACTGTCTTTGGGAAGCTGAGGCTTAAGAGTAAGCACACAGAGCTGTGACCACATTTCTTCTGAATACTTAGGGGAATGGGGACTGGTTGAATAGCAGTAAGGTAGACTGGTAATTTTAACTGATTCCTTTATTTGGTTTTGAGACAAACCCAGATTGGCCTCATATTTTATTATGTAGCCGAGGAGGATTCTTCTTTTGTTTATTTGTTGTTTGTGTTTGACAAGATCTTCCTACTAGCTTTCTCTCTGGGTGTCCAGGAACTTACTGTGGAAACCACTGGCCTTAACTCTGCCTCCCTTTGTTGGGATTAAAGGAATGCACCTTCAAGGACCTTGAATTTCTCCTATATTGACCACATTACAAGTGTGTGTCACCGTTATGCTAGATTAAATGCAGTACTAAGGGTCAAACCCAGGGTTTTATTTATTCTAGGCATTACTACTAAGAGATGTTCCCCAGCCTGATTTTATTTTCAAGTGAAACTTTACCTTTATTTAAGCTCAGCAATTTATAAGATTTTTCTATGATAGAGGAGTTTTCCCTTCCCTTTGTGGCATTCATCTATGGCTCTTTGTACCAGAGGAACATTAACAAGTTGATTCAATAGAGTGGTTCAGTATGTGGACTTATTCAGGTCTTGGGATCTATGGGCTACTCTGGGTACTATATACAGGAAGGCAAGAAGTCTAGATAATTGGAAGGGAGCACAGGTACTGTGTATAACATATGTGACAGTCTTAAGGGGGGATTAGTAGACCGGTTACTAAGGTAGAAGAATGGAGCTAGTCTGGGTGATTGCTTGGGTAAACAATGAGATGGAGGTATTCAGCTACCTCTGACTCTGTGATACAAGAAAATTAAATTTGATATTAATGTTTACTTTATCTGTCTCAGAGGCATTTGAGGAAATTTCTATTTTGCAGAGGGAGTAAATGCTATTGTATTTGCATTTTGCAAATAAATAACTTCATTTCCATTATAGATTAAATATGAAGTTCTAAATGGAGACTATAAATTTCAAATTGTACTATACTGAGAGCTAAAGATAAAGATACCCTTGAACCCTGAAGAGATACAGAAGTCAGAAAAAGTGTCAGATCCTCTGGAATTTGAGTTCCAGGCAGTTGTGAGCCACCTGACTTTGGTGTTGGGATCTGAACTTGAGCTCTCTGGAAGTGTAGGAAATGTTTTTAACTGCTGAGCATGGGTCCAGTCCCAAGAAATACAGTTTTTATTTGTTGCAGGTAACTTTGTATGATAAGCATGATAGTATGTGATCCCTGTTTGATTGTAAGAGCATCATCACCTCAATGTTATTGTCATGGAATTCTTTTCAGGGCTGCAGTATAGGTTAGTCCTTCTACTATTAATGCAGACATGGATTACAGCACTGTAGTTGGAGTGCACAAGTACTGACTAAGTCAGTGCCTCCTATGTGGAAGGAACTGGGTGCGATTTGGGGATACTCCCAGCTAGTTACTATACACAGAATTTGCCTTTATTGAACATAGAACCCAAGAAAGGAGAAAGTGTGTCAGAGGAACAAGTCTAAGGGACAGATACAAAGTTTAGTGATGCAGTCAGGAGAGCAGTCTTGGTGTGGGACATGAGGAAAGGTAGCAAGGTCAGTAGATAAGGAAGCATCCAGAGTAATATCTGATTGGAGCCTGAAAACATTGGAGGAGTTTTTTTTAAAGGGAAGTATGTCAGAGGTGCTGGTAACAAAGATGGCACATGTGACCAGAGATTAGAAAGTATTTAGCACTGTTGTAGATGAGGCTGAGAAAGAGGTATCTAGATAAACCTATTAGCAAGGTAGTTGATCTACATTCTGGTACAAGATCCTTAGCTTAGCTTTGCATAAACCCAAATAAACAGTTTGTAGATTTGCACTATTGGCAGGTGAGAGCTGGTACACCTCACTTGGAGTGGTACAGGCCTCAAGTACAGTCACAGCTTCCTGGGAATGAAAAGTATTCAGAAAGAGTCTTCCACAGTATTTGCACCAGCCTGAGACAAATTCTGCAGACATACAAGACAAGGAAATTGTACACTAGGCTTTAGAATCATGTGGCCTGAGTCAGAGATAACGAAAGACGGTTTAATAAAAGTCTCCAGCTACATGGGAAACTAGTTGACTACTCAAGTCCTTGGATGGGTTGTGATAAAGAAATCTTTTCTTATCCCAGATGTCAGGTGAAGTATTCACCTGCCTCTGCTTCTAGTCTCCTTAGGTAGGTTATGTTGCAGTTGCTAAAGTCTTCATCTCAACAATACAGGAGCAAAATCTCCCTCTCTTGATGGCTATGATCAAGCATTTACTGATAGAAGAGCTTTTTCCAGCACTTTTGCTGTTATATTAGGAGGAGGAAGTTTTTATGAGGTCCAAGATTCACTGTGTTGAAATATAGGAATAGGAGGCAACTGTTAAGATAAAATTGTCTTCCAAGAATCATATATTAGATCACTTAAAACTTTGTGTTAGTAACTATTCACAGCTAGGCCTTGTTTATATCTGAGTGTCTTTTGATAAGTGTGTAAGGAGCCCTACCTAGTTTGGTAGTTCTGTGACATTTAAATGTTTGATTTCTTGAAGTACTTTTAGTAAATTAAAATATTTCCACAGAAAAATAAAATAATCATTGGCTGCTTTCTTCTCTGTATAGTAGTCAGCATAGCAGACCTAACTGAAGATGGAGTGAAATGTTGAGCTGCAGGAATGGGCTGTGGTTGAGAATTCAGACTACAAACCTGGATGTGGGTGGCTTTATATCTTACAGACTGATGTCAACCAAGTCAAGTAGTTTTGGCATTTCATGGAGATGTAAGGATGCAAGTGATAACTTTTGTAGAATAAGGTCAGGTTCTATCATCTGGTGAACACTCCATAATTTTGATTCATTGGTGTCATTAACATTACTGTTATGAGGGAATCAAAATCTCTGGTTCCACCTCCCCAACACCCCCAAATCTGAATTTACATCTCCTTTTTACTATTAGCTTGAGAAATTTGGAGACCTTGAGTAATCACTGAATGTTTCAGAAACATCCATAAATGGGAATTGATGCAAACCTGTGTCGGGTTATTGAGGGGGCCGAATGGAAGTAACATTTGCTGTAGACCTGTGACAGCCTTGGTTAGCAAGTGATTGAGTTTCTTTCCTGTTCATGTTTGTGTTTTGTTTTTCTTTGTAGTCAGGCCTTGAGAAGAGGATTGACCAGGCTGTGGAGGAGTGGGATGTTGAGAAGGCTGAGGAGCTCAGCAACCAGCTAGCTACTCGAGAGGTAAGACAGACTCAGTCCAGCTTTCTATTGCTTTCACACTTATATCCCATTCTACTGTTTATTTTGAAATCTAGGTTTTATGTTGACTTTAATGCTTTAAATTTATTCTGGTCTAAAACTTAGGATGAAAATTATGCATAATTGATATTTGACCCTAGTTTTCCCTGGCCTATGGCAGATTTTTTGCTTTATCTGTATTTGAGGTTGGTGTTGTTTTTCAGGTATGATTTGAAGGGTGCCTTCATTTTTCCCATGGTGTCTAACTCAGTTTATCCTCACTGGGGACAGCTATGTGTTCTATAGTCACAACCCTGCAGTCTTTGCTTTATCCTTGCTTACAGGCTCTTACTGTAGATTCTGTACATACTTCAGTCTTGTGGGGTTTCAGCTAATTGTCACATGGTCTGTAGTAGTGTAAAATTAAATATAATTTAATATATTTCCAGCTGTAGAAGGCTACAAGATGCCTCTGATTCATGCCCTTGGAGGTGGGGGTCCTGCAGACCTGTCACTCATACTTAATGCCTTTTCCTGTTTTATGGTTTTTTTCTCTTTATAGACTAAAAGACATGGAAAAATCTATATCCTTGTTTTTATTAAATTAGTACTTGATTCCCTAACTCCTTAGCACATAACACTCCTTGGTGTTTAGTCACATAAAAAGCATCATAACTCATCTATGTAAATTGCTGGTTGTTTCTTAGTGTTGTAATTCACAGACTTTTTGTTTTGTTTTTTCTGTTTTCCAATCTGAAATGAGAAAGGTCTCTTTCAGTATATTATTCTATGGATGGAATACTGTTGCATTTACCCATCATCAGTTGTCTAAAAACCCACCATTTATGGCCATTGTGATTGTGTTTGTGGGTGTGAATGTGCATGAATATGCGTGGGTTTGAGTGTGTGTATGTGTGAATTTTTGCCTATTTTTAGCTGCAGCCCTTAAAATCTTGTGGATTTTTATGTATGGAATAGACAGATTCAAAAGAAAGGCAGAAGGATGATTCTAAAATCATCTGAAAGACTTAAGGATTTCAAATTTGTCCATTTTAAGTCTTTATGAATAGTCACAATAATATTTCTGTATGTATGTGTGTAACTGAGTGTAATTGTGTGTAACTGAGTAGCATCGAACATGCCCACACTGCTGTGCAGAGTCTACCACTACTCGTCTCTAGAATTCTTCATCTGGGAAAACTGAGGCTCTGCACCTTAAACTGTTACTCTGAATTCTGCTCTCCACTCTGCTTTGACAGAAGGCCCATTTGTCTGTGCAGTCAGGTTCTGTAGGTGCCTCATATGTTTATGCTTTTGTGTCTGGAATATTTCTTTAGCATAACATCTTTTGAGATCATTGTATTGTAGTATATATTGGAATGGTTGTCCATTTCAAGACTGGTTGCCACTGTGCCACATTTGGGGTATGGTGCCATTGTATGTGCATTTAATTGCTGGTAGACACTGCTTCCACTGTTTAACTATAGTGAACATGCAACTGTAAATATGAGTATACTAGCATCTGTTTGAACCCCTGTTTGACTGTTCTTTATAACCAGAAACAAAATTGCTGTATTATTTAAGAAAGAAAAATGCATGCCAGGCATTTGGTATGTTTTTAATTTGTGAGGATGCTATGACACAGCATGGCCATCTTGTAGCTGAAATGAAATATTCTTTGTATTTGCTTTTTCCTTATATTTTACTCTTTACATCTTCTAATGTTCCTTATGCTTAGTTTGACAATTGATCTATTTTATTTTTAAAAATGCTGTATTTGGAATCAGTGGGTGTGGCTCTTGTTTGGTACAGTAGTATTTCATCACTATTTTGGAAGGGAAAAATAAAAGTTCATTTAATAAAATTAACTTGAAGATGCATTAAATTGTGCGACAAGTTCAGTAGGACTTCCTGATAGCTTTTCTAGATAGTTCAGTAGGACTTTCCTGTGGCTTTTTCAGTGTAAGACCCCTACATGTCAATCTGCTTTATTTCTTATCCTTATGTGTTAATCTTTGCTTTCACTCAACAAACATGATATGTGTGTTAGTGGTGTGGTACTTAGAACTCATCCATAGGTGTGCTGTTGTTAGTAGTAGTTGGGTTTCTTAAAAGTATAGTTAATTTCTGAGATAACAAGATTATACCAATTTATTAGTGAATGTCACCTGCAGAATTTGACAGGGTGGCCATGGACACATGAGGAAATGGTGGTGAGGAACAGTGCTTATGGGCTTGGACAGGACTTTAGGTGTTAGATCTCTACCTTGGATCTAAAGCTTCAGACTGAGGAGGACATCAGGATGGGACTAGGGAAGAGTGAGATCCAATGAGGTTGAAAGCGCATAGGGCACTCGTAGCTAATCAGTAGGGTTGTGTCCTTACCAAGTTGTGGGTTTAGAAGCTGGTGACAGCTTTGTGTGGATTGGGAATGAAACCTTTGAGAGAGCTGGTGCTTAGCTGTTTTGCTACTGAGGAAGTATCTCACTTGCCCTGTGCCACATATTGAGTGTGTCTCTTGAGTGGCTTGAAAGGCTCCAGGACTGTTCGATGTAGGTTTTCAATGGTGGACTGGGGCTGTTGAATTGTTCTGGTAAAGCCCAAGACACAACCTAAGAAAACCAGCAGGACTCTGGTATGTGGTTGCTTGCTGGATTTTAGAAATGCTGTGTGTTTGTCTTCATTGCACTCTTCAGGGTTGCAGGATGCAAACTAGTACTCTCTTTTTATTCTTCCATCATTCTTTTGGAGACCCAAGAGTTATGTACTGTGTGCTCTCTTCCAGCTACAGAGTACTATAGCAGACTCCTTCCCTCAGTCAGTTGTCTCTGACTTTTTGTCTTGGTTGAGGAAGAAAAGACAAGGCAAAGCATAGTTTATTAGCCCTTCTACTTGAAACCAGGAACAAGTAATCTGTTTCATTGCAGGTTCTGAGTTCCTTTTAGCAGAGTTTTATTTGTTATTAAGGACATTGTGCAATTTGAGGCCAGGGAGATCACTCAGTGTAGCCTGAGCTTGATGACAGGAATTCTTGTGAAGGTGGGAGGAGAGAACTAACTTTACAGAGTTGTTTTCTGATCCTCATACACAGTGAATGACTCCAAATCTACACCATGCCTACCCATATAAAAACGTTAATCAGAAAAAGCGATAACAAGTTGTTCAGTCGAGGACCTGAGTTAGATCTCTGACACCAGCATGGTAGAAGGGGAGGACTGACCTAGATGTGTACATACGTACACAAAAATTGAATGTTTTAACGAAGAAAATTGTAAAATTTGCAAAAAAAAATGTTTTCTTTAATCCATATACTTTAAATTTGCATTTATTCCATTACTTTGCATACTAGCAAAGGCATATCCTGTTCTCTAACCTTGTACTCTGTTGCTGTGTTCCTTTACTTTAGAATAGCTGTTCCTCCTTATTTTTCAAGGCATTGTTTTTGAGGAGAGGCCAGTTAGTACACACCCTCAGTTTTGTTTTGTCTAGTATTTCCTCATGCTGTGTCACAGCAGCAGCCATGAGCCCTTCTCAGACTCTCCGGAGACACATGCTTTCTCTGTGCCACTGTTTGTTTGATGGTTTGACTTTGATGAGGGTGATAGCGCTGAGATTTTCCCCTTTGTGATGAATAAGTACCAGTACCATGTGGAGAGACAGTTTGAGGCTACAGCACTCCCATGTTATACTTTCATCTATTTCAGCATCTGTTGTTGGTTCTTTTATTGTGTTTTTTATTGTAAGTTATTATTGTGGTTGCTAAATGACTTTAGGTCTTTAAAGCAACAGTTGACTTTACTTTTGAAAAAAAGTTTATTTTAGTTCTAATCATGTATGTGTGTGTTCATTTGCTCATGAAAATACAAGTGAGTGTAAGTGCTCAAGGAGGCCAGAAGAGGTGTCAGATCTGGAGCTGGAGTTATAAGAGTTATAAGCTTCCTGGTGTAGGTTCTGGGACCTGAATTCTAGTCCTTTCCATGAGTAGCAAGTGCTTTTAACTTTAAGCCATCTCTCAAGCTCCTCTTGACGGTACCAAGATTAATAGTTAGTTTCAGTGTTAGGTATTATATTATAGATTTGCCTTCTGACTCTACATCAAGTCTCATGAATGTGGGCAGTTTTCTAAATGGTATGCTGGGTTGGAAAGAAGTTGCATGCAGTATTGTGTACCAGCCTTATGTTAGTAATTCCACCTTGGTCCTGGTGAGCTTCCTTGCTATGTATGTGTTCAACTACCTGAAAAAGCATTCAGAGCTGTCCCTCCAGGGTTTTAGAAATGGGGATTTTCTTTGAGGACACTGGGATTATAGTTTGGTGTCTTCTCATTTTGCTGTTTTAGAAGTTAAAATTTTATAATGCTGACTAGGCATTTTATTTCAAGGCTGACCTTTCCTGTCATACTGTATGGCAAATGAGATTGCTTTAGAAAAACTTTTCAGCAGATGTGAAGATAACATTTTTCTCAATTGTCTTTTTACTTTGATACATATTATGTAAAGCTGTGTTCTGGTATTGTGTTTAATGAATTCTGGTCAAAAGAAGAACAAGTAATTTATTTCTTGGATAACTGAAAGGACAGCTGGGACATGATTGCTGTTGTGACACAGATTCAGAAAGATGCCAGTGCTCTGTCCACTCCTGGAGCACCCTTCAGGAATGTCTAGTCAAGAAAAGCCTTGGCGGGAAATGTTGCCAACTTTAGATTCTCATATTCATCCCTTTAGTCCAGTCACTGTGAAGATGAGATGGGATTTTAGAGAAGTGTGTGTTTGGGGTAGAAACCTATGAATAGAGTGTATGTATGCATGGTAGGTGTCCTTTTGAAATTCAGGTAGATTGGTTTTTAATAACAGCATCATTTGCTTTTCTCAAGAAACAGTGACTGGGACCTGCTGATAAAGCCTTTGCTCAGAGGCACAGACCCCAGACTTCTTAAAGCCCTTTCCAGCCGTAGGTGAAGCTCATTTTGATGTTTAACATTTAAAAGCCTGTGAAGCAAGTAGGGAAGCATCAATTTTGAGAAAAATGAAGTTAAAAGTAGAACCATATCTGAATAGACCTGAATAGTCCCTCAAGAGAGTATGTCAAAATTAGGCTTTTGGTACACTCTCATTAGGACACAGTAAAGCACATAATTTCCCAGAAACATGTCCCTCACATTTGTGATGACTGAGTTTGCATGGAATCTGGTTTGGGGGAAGAGGGTGACTTAAGTGTCTGGTGTCTAAGCCTAAGCTGGGCTGTCATTTCAGGGTTTGCTGTGTAGCTGCAGACTGCTCTGAAAATGCCCTTCCTGCCCCTCTGCCCGGTCCATATTTATGTTACACTGATGAAGCTGTTCCAACTTGAAAAAAAGTTTCTTTCTTTAAACTCTCATTTGGGGCATGTCTGGCTGAACTGACTTGGCAGGACACTCTGTTCATTGACTGTGATCCTTGAAAATAGCATCTTCTACCTTTTACCCTCAGCTGTTATCTGAGGTTGACCTCATCCTGAGGCACACTCCAGTCTTAGAGACCTGTAGAAACAAATTCAGTGCTAAAGCCTGAATGTCAGTTGGAGTATTACATATTGTAAAAAGGACTTTTTTCTAAGAATCTTTTAGCTTGTAGAGATAAAAACCAACTTCACTTGGTAGCCAAGCAATGTTCCCACCTTCAGATGAGTCCTTGCTCCTTAACTAAATATATTCCTCAGATACACTTTAGTCTATCTGTCCAGTGTCAAGATAGATAAAATGGGCCTGTTCCTATTTTCATAAGTACTCTTTTGTGAAGAAATATCTTGAAACTAAATTTCTGAGTTAAAACTGTTCCTATACAGTGCTGAACAATATATTCCAGTTAGCCATTATAAAACTTTATTGCTAGAACATCCAGCCCTGCTAAAGAAGGTCAGATCTTTTCTTTAGTTATAAATATTGTGTTTTCTGGCATCTGAAGAGTGGGTAAAAATACAGTATGGATTTTATGAGCTTCCCTCCCCCCCTCTCTCTTTTTCTCTCTCTCTCTCTTCACACACACAATTTTATATTCATGGAAAGATACTGTCCAGTTAGCCAGAGGTATGCTTGACAAATGCTGTCAATCATGAGTTTTCTCTAAAAGCAGGTGGTAGGTTTTACTTACAGTCCTTTTATGTGGGTATCTGCAGACTCTGGCAAAATATATTTTGTGTCTTAATACTGTTCTGCTTTCCAGTCCTGACTTTTTCTTGATTGACTTCTCTTTCTATTAGTAAGGGCAGTTTAGCACCATTTTCTTTTTGGTATATTTCACTGGTAGATTGGCAGTAGGAAAGAAGATAGGGCACTGGGAAGAAAAAAAAAAAACCCTCTCAGGGAATGGGTTTTTGCAACTAGGCAACTCTACCAGCTCCTAGTGGAGTTGGGAGCTCTGTCCTTTGGGCAGTATGTGTCTGCTGAGGATCATCTAGAACCGAATACTTCGGCCATCTCTCAGTATTTTTAAATTCAGACATTTCTCCATGTTATCCTCTTGTATGCACATAGTCTGGGGTGCTTTAAAATGGTAGCCTTATTTATTTATTTATTTATTTAAGTCTTATACTCCCTAACTCTAACAAATAAATCAGTTGTTACAAGTAGAGGAACTTAGCACAGAGCATGAAATAAGTGTTGTCTGACCCCATGAGGGAAGGACTGAGTGAATTCCTTTACATTTAGTTTAAAGATGTTTTCTTTCCCATAAAAATCCTGCAGCTTTGAAGACAGCGCTTGTTGGCCTCAGAAAAGTAAGATTGGTATTTAGCAAAGGGCATCTCTGTGTTTTTCAGGTGTGCTCATTCACATCTCATTGCATTGTGGATGCTTTCTTAACCTCTGGGGTCTGGCTGGGTGTTCACCTTGAATGGCATTCCTTATGCGTGTCTTAATTATGTTTATCTGTGCTTTTAACTAACCTTAAAAAAGATTTCAGATGTTACAAGTCTAATTAAAGAGACAGACAAAGCACAGTTTATACTGTAGATTTTTTTTCTGCAGTTCAATTAATCAGCATGTTTTCTCTTTTAATTAAAACCATTTTAGTAAATTAAAGCCCACAGCAAAACACATATATAATTTGTTTGTAATTAGCTCTTAATTGGTGGTAGTTGAAGCTTAGCACCCTTGGTTTCTTTCTTCATGATTGCCATTTTATTAGCAGCCAGTCATTAATTAATCTTTTTCTAATTAGCTTATAAAACTGTTGATGGCACATTATTGTAAATGTGATTTTAAGTTCAAAGCTTGCTAATAGGCTTTCTTACTTAGAAGAACAGAGATAAAGAAATTGCTGAAAACAGTACTACAGTTCTTTCAAAAAACTGTCTTTCTTATGGGGGCTGTGTAAAGCATCTAACAGCTTATGGTTAATTTTTTAATGCCTTTTTCCTCTTTATGAATGGAATAAGTTGCTTGAATATAAATGTCAATATCTAGGAGTAGTTTCAACAGTGTAACATTTTTTTCCTTTTTGTTTAGAGTACTGTAATTTACATATAATTTGAAGTCATTAAAACAGGCATTATATAAACTATTTTACTATTAAATGAGAGTTAAGTATATGGATTATATCATACATACATATGTGTGTGTGTGTGTGTGTGTGTGTGTGTGTGTGTATCTGTTTTCCTAGTATGTTTTAAACTGGGACTTGTTGGTTATGGCTGAAATAAACTGGCAGGAAATTATAGGTTATTAGAAAAGTAAATAAGTATATATTTAGTTGTACATCTAGACACTAATGTGGTGTAGATTAATGTGGTATAGTAATGAGGCAAATCTGTCAGTCTGTGTATGAATACACACTTCAAGATGACAGTGAAACAAGAAGCAATAATATAAAGAAAAGAACTTGGTTGAAAAGTCATTTGAGTGATGAGGTGGGCCATAGCTTGGGCTAATGTGAGAACTCTGGCATCCCAGGTGTGACCATGGAAAGACCAATGTGACATAAGCATCTAAAATTTACTGTGGGAGAGACACCTTAGGGTAGGTTTAGCCTTGTTATGCCCTTTCTTAAAATATATTGGCAGCCTAGCTGTTTTTAAAAATCAATTATTGCAAAGTTTTGAAACATAATTTTAAAACAACAGAACTGGCCATTGGAAATGCTTGTTCTTTGCTCTTGAACTTTGTGTGTTATTTCAGCTTTTACTGTTTCTTTGCTTGTTTTTCAGAAGGCATTTTATGATGGCATGCGAGAGACACTAGAAAGGGATAGCTGACAAGGAAAAAATTAAAAATTGGATAAAAAGTAAATGAATAATGTCATATTACTAAAAAGATGAGAGGCTAATTTGTGCCGACTTTTTGCTAATTTTGTTCAAGCTTCAAAATGAGGAGCTGTCACCCGTTCTGTGTAGCGCTGATGACAGTGCCAATGATCCATGAAATAAGCTGCCGCTGGCTTTGTTCTGATAAGAATGAACAAATCTGCACAATGTTCGGCTCCCAGAATCTCATTTTCATACTTGCATGCAGGCAAAAAGAAATAAGCTGTTTGCAGGCTTGATTAATCAGACATTGGAGGGTTTTTTTGTCTCTTTGATCTCTTTCGTCTCCTAGGTAACTTGCTTGACATTAATGTTGAGCTTGAGTAAAGACAATCAGGAATTGTCGACCAAACTGATATAAAAATTAAAGACCTTAACACTTTAAGTACTCCAGTAATGGTTCCGCTTTACTTCAGAAAACATCTGTTTTCATTTAATTAAAGAACAAAAGACAATGGCATAAATATTTTTCATAGAGACCTATTATTCTATAAAAAGTTAAAGTATGATAATTGGTATTTTAAAATAAGTGCCTTGAAAGTGTTCAAAAGGGAGAAAAACTTGATGATTCTGTTACAAGCTAGTAATTTTGAGATGACTAAAATATTTTATAAAACGGATAAGCAGTTTATAGTTGTGTTAAATTAAGCTGTAGGAATCAGATGCTTCAAATGATTATCAGGAAACTTTATGGCAACATTTTCAAGAGGTACTAACTTTATTTTGAAGTGTTTCTTTTTTTAATCTCCACTGTGTTTATAAGGATATGCCATTATATCTATTTTATGACCCAATATGATTTATACACACTGAACCTGTAAAATTGAAAGGAATTAAAAAAATGTCGCGGTGCATTTGCTCGAGGTTGTGCAGACGCCTTCACAAATCTTCCAAGTGGCTGTAAAGATGAATGCCTCAAGGGTCCAGCCAGGGCCCTGCTTTTCCAACCAGCTAAAGCTCTTATCTTAAATCCAAGCAAAGTACCATTAATCTTTTTGAAAGACCTTTTATGGCTTTTAATATATCCCAAATTAGAACATTTTACACCCTTGGTTCCTGAAATATGGTGATAAAAAGCCTTTAGAGCTTAATTTTCCTTACCGCATGCTCTGACCAATTTGCAGTTCTTTGTGATAATGTTTAGACACCTTAATTAAAATGCAGCAAAATATTGGATGTTCTATATGGAAAATGCTGATACTTTGGCTACACATACAAGAAATTCCGTATGCATTTTTTTTCATTAAAAAAGTCTTCTCACATTGTGTTACTATAGTTATCTGATGACCCCAAACTGTTTGTCTTTATTATTTTTTTTATTTAATATAAAAGCCATTGAGCAAGCTTTTGGAGTATTTACGTTGGCCAGGAAGATGAATTTTTCCTTTTATTGAAGTGAAAGGGTAATTTTAGTTTGCCTATTTTATTTGTTTTTCATAGGATGTACAGCACAATATTCTTTTATATTCTGAAACTCAGGTTGTCATCTTCACTAAAAAAAAAACATGTTTCTTCTTGATGGGCTCTTCATTAAAGGCCTTATTATCCTTTTGTATTTCTAGATATCCTTGTTTCGTTTCTTTCTCCACAGAGATAAGTAAAACACATTCATTTAAGCATGCAAAGGTCAAAACTACTATAGATTTTCACCATCCATAAAAAACAAAAGCTTTTTTTCTGTAAACACACATGCACTACATAGAGCAGCCTTGTTTTAATGTTTATTGGTTGAGTGAAGAACATTCCATTTAACCTGGCCCTTAGTCTAAAGTGGGTAGAAAACACAGCCTTTAGGACTATTGTGTCAAAGTGCTCCTAGGAGCCTGGTATAGAGCCCACTATAAAGTATAAAGAATTCTTAAAAGGTTATTCTGTGCCTTGATTGTGGTTTCTGTAACTTTATCACAATGCTGGTGATGCTGTGCTTGGCTTTATTTTTGGCTTTGTAAGAATACTGGAAGCATTTCAGTTTGGCTGTGTTCAGGTGGAGAGTCAGTTTATTGGAGCATCTTGACTTGTCTGTAGTATATCTGGGCAACTCATACTAGGAGCTTCATCAATTTAATAATATAGATCTGTATCTTGGTTTTACAACAGTTTGGGAAAGACCTTTCAATGGTATATAGCAAATATGGTTTCCATCATATTCTTTCTTACCTAAGGTAGTTACTGAATTTAAATATAATGCAGAGTAGCTGAGAGATAAATAGGACTTTGACCTGGGGGGAGTTAGTAAGTTAGTAAACTGTATCACTTATCCCTGTTTTATTTGGTTATTGTATAAGTACCATTGCTAACTGATTGCACAACTGGAGCATCATATTTGGTTATAATACAGAGAGGTCCAATTAACAGTGAAATACAGATATTCAGGGAATAGGGCAGGAAAGAGATTGTAATCCACATGAATGTTGGCATCTTGCTGTGCATCTTAAACATAAGTCACAGCTACTTTTTGTGACAGAGACAACTTCTTAGGTTCACTTAGTACCCCTCAGATGTCCAGTTTTATTCTCATACTTCTCAGTCCCCTTGAATTTAGCTGCAGCTATGTGATTTACTCTGATCAGAAACAATGTCTGTGTTACTTTTTGAGCCAATACAAGACCCTTTGGTTCTGCCACATTCTGGTACCACAAGATGTATGAGGGCCTTGCCTGCCCTCAGGGACTTAAGTGAAACAAATAAAAGTTAAGCCATTGCTATTTGTGCATATGTTTGACACTACACTGACCACTGCACTAATCTGAGCAGCAGGTGCTAACTTAAGGGTTTTTGTGTGTGTGTGACAGGTACATAGGGTTTCAGTGAAGGGAATTTTATCTTAGTGAAAAATGACACCACAGTACCTTCTCTGAGCACACACACACACACACATTTTATGGTTCAGGTGTAGAGAGAGAATAGCCTCAAATATTGGTTTAGACTCTCCATCTTGCTTGAGACAGGATTTCTTTGTCATGGTCCCCTACCCTGCCCTGCCTTGCAGGCTGTGTGTTTTGCCCTAGAGAAGGTGTTTCTGAGTTTTAGAGATTGGCGAAGATCAGCTGAGAGATGTGTCAAGTATTGCAGATTTCACCTTCCTAAGTTGTCATCTTGTACATGAGCTCTTCAGTTCCTATCTTCCCTTCCTAAGCTGCCAAGAAGATGTCTAAAACTCAGATTTTGAGAGGTTAATTTGACTGGCTGCTTATGTGTCCTTGTCCTACGAGTCTGCCTGTCTTCTGATATCTGTTTAGTTGAATGAAAGAATAGAAAATCAAAGAAACATCAGAAAGATTGAAAGCTTTTGTTGGTATAAGGCTTTCTTTGTTTTGAGACAGAGTCTAGCTATGTATCCCTGAGTGGCCTGGTGCTCACTATGCAGCTTTGCCTCACTGGGTAGTCTCCTTTTACTGGGATTCCAGGTGTGTCCCACCATGCCAACCCAGCTTCATCCCAGTTCTTAATGGATTTCACACACACACACACTCTCTCTCTCTCTCTCTCTCTCTCTCTCTCTCTCTCTCTCTCTCTCTCTCTCACACACACACACACACACACACACACACACACACACACATACACACACACACACACAGTTTACATTAAACTTACATTAAGCTGCCTAGGGATGCTTCCTAGGAAACGCTTTGCAACTTGGCGAGTGCTAGAGAAATGCAGAAGCAGAGACTTACTGGCTGAGCTAGAGAAGACATCTGGGTTGGGGTTCATGTTAAGTGAATCTTGTAGGGCAGCAGTTAGCAGTCAGGGAAGCATGAGCAGGACTGCTGCCCAGCAACAGCTGGGTCCTGGAGTCCAGCTTCTCTACTTTCTGATTCCCCCTATATTCTTTTCTCAGAGACTTAAAAGCTGTTGCCCATCATGCAGAGTGTATTTATGAAGTAGTAATTAGCTTCCCCATGTTTCATTAATCCCATCTGTGACTGCCAATCAGAGCCTCTGATCAGCATGAGATAACTGGTGTGACCATACTGAGCTGCTGTAATTCTAGCCCAGAGCAAAGAAAGTTGACGTCTCTGTCAGTCTGTTTTCAGCCTTATCAGGGCAAATTCCTGCTCAGCAACAGACTTGCTGAGGGAGCTTGAAGGGTCTCATGACTACCTCAGTGGACCTTGAAGGGTCTGAGTTTGGGAAGGATTTCCATTCGGGAGATGGGGCAAGTAGGATAGAGTATCTGGGTAGTGGAGAGAAATTGAGGCCATATCTTTAGATATGTTATGCTTCATTCAAGGGGCCTGAGCATAGAATTTCTTATTTTTAGACGTGACTTCTGAACCATGTGTTCCCAGTTTTTTGTACTATTATAATTCTTGCACTAGCTAGAATACTTGTTTTCACATTTTTTTCCCCTTTTTCTTCCATAATTCTTAGCTCGGTGTAAAAATTGCCAAAGCAATTGCCTGCCACAAGTTTGTTAAAGCCAAAAAGGAGGCTGAAAATTCACAGGCTGCTCGAAAGAAGAAAAAACTGGCATGGGGGTAAGTTCACTTAAGACTTGTGTCCTGGGATGGAAGAGCTGGCTCAGCATTTAAGAGCACCAGGGTTCAGTTCCAAGCACACACATGATGGCTCACAACTGTGCAGTTCCAGGGGATTTGATGCCTTCTTTTGGGTTCTGTGGGGACCAGGCGTGCATATTGTAACAGACACATGCCGGCAAAATAACCAGGCACACAAAATAATAATAATTTTTAAAAGTTGAAAAAAAAATCATGATTCTGTTGACTTGGTAGAAATTATAGAAAGTCTGCTCATCCATGCTATCCAGTTTGTAGGCTGCTCACCCAGGGTCTTCTGTGGCAGTGAAGTAGTTGTGAGGTTATAAATGTGGAGGCCTTGCCTCAGCCAGTGCTGTCTGTGAAAATGTCAGTGCTTTGGGTGCTTACTAAACATGTTACTTTAGTAGAGTATTTTATTTTAAAAATAAGTTGAGATTTTTTGTTCTTCATTTTAGGTTTGAAGCAAAGAAGAGATGGGAAACCAAAAGCAACATGGGATATATGTGACCTTGCAGAGTTCTTCAAGACATTTATTTATAGGCTGTCATGCTTCATTTGCTGAAAAGATTCTCCTGCTTAGGTTAAATATGTCAGGAAATTGATAAAGGTAGAAAAAGATAAGCATAAAACTTCAGAGCTGATTATAAACGCTTTTTAGTCTTTTTTTTTCCTCAGAAGTTTTTGAAGGAAAAGAACATTTTTATATTTGTGTAAAAAATTTTAAGCATATGTACAAGAAAAAAGGGTAGGATTTTATTTATTTGTTTGTATAAGCATAGAGTTTAAAAAGCAGTTTTGTGTTTGATCTGTTTGGTCTAGCATAGCCTGTGAGGTCCTTGCACTTCCTTATCTGTTCTTAGCATGACTGCACTTTTTTCTAGGATCGTGTTTTTAAGATTGGCTTTGTTTATAATGGATTAGTCATAAATAGAAATTTTTTCAATTGTTACATATTTTACAAATAACTTTAATTACTTTAATGCTTTAAAAATAATTACTGATTCTTTTTGGAGATAAAATTAATATTAGTCACATAGTAAAAGCAGTTTATTGACTTTTTTGTGTAATGTCAGTGGAAATAGAGTAAAAGATGGACATACTTTAGTATCTGAAGAATGATTTAAATTCAGATTTACCTAGAAAATGCCTTTCTCAGTATCTCTCAACCATATCATTCTTTAAATTGTGATTGTTTATGAAAAGGAAATGGTCTGATTGTGCTAGACAGATAGTTGTAACTCAAGATAACATAACTTTGGATTGTCTAAGGGCCCATTTGTTTTAACCCCTTCCCCTGGCCTCTCCTTGGAAGATGGAATGAATTAATGAGACAAAAGAGAGAACTGGCACTGAGATGTCATTGTCCTTAGGTGTGTGTTTGCAGTCCTAAGGGAAAGAGGCTTTGGAAGTCATTTGATAACTGGCAAGACCATATGTGAAAAGTGAGTCATGAACATGATTATATCATTTTAGACTTAAAATAGACATTGTTTTATTAATTTATGGTGACATGTAAATTTTCTTTATATGAAGAATAAGTGAGTAAAGAGCCAAAATATCGGGGGCTGGAGAGATGGCTCAGCAGTTAAGAGTGCTGAATGTTCATCCAGAGATCCCGATTTCAGTTCCCAGCAACCACATGGTAGCTCACAACTATTTGTAATGGAATCTGACCCCCTCTTCTGGTGTGTCTGAAGACAGCTACAGTGTACTCATATAAATAAATAAATAAACCCTAGGGAGCCATTGAGTTTAAAAAAAAAAATTAGTCTAAATATCAAATCTTAACCTTCATTTAATTGAGAACAGCCAGTGGATGAAAAGCAAGGTCTACGAGATTGGATATCTACTAACTTGTCTTAATGAAAAGGTATCTTCAGTTCCTGAGTACTGTTTACATATAGCAACCTACTTTGGTTCACTCCTAGTGGGTGAATATGTGTTTAATGATATAGGAATATTTTTTCCCACTTAATTCCTAGTACAAATGGTTTTGTATGTAAGACCTTAGAACCTGAGTTCTCCTAGGGGCTCTGCCTTAATTTTGTATTTCCTTACATTTACTTCCATAGGTCTAGTGACATTTTTTTTTTAAGATTTATTTTTTTATTATTTATATGTAAGTACACTGTAGCTGTCTTCAGACACTCCAGAAGAGTGTGTCTTGTTATGGATGGTTGTGAGCTACATGTGGTTGCTGGGATTTGAACTCAGGACCTTTGGAGGAATAGTTGGTCCTCTTAACCGCTGAGCCATCTCACCAGGCCCAGGTCTAATGACTTTTGACAACATATTTTCCATTTGGGTCAGATTTAGAAGCCTGAGTGTAGTCACCAAAGCCCTCTTTGCCCACACCAGTGCTAGCAGTTAGCCTCTCAATGCCCATTCTAGGGTTTGTTTTGTTTTTTAAGATATATTTATTTACATTTTATGTATATGGATGTTTTGCCTGCATGTATGTCTGTATACCATGTACATGCCTGGTATCTATGGAGGCCAGAAAAAGAGGTGTCATATCCCTGGAACTGGAGTTATGGATGGTTGTGAGATACCATGTGGCTCCCCAGATCCTCTGGAAGAGCAGCCAGTGCCCTTAACTTCTGGACCTTAACCATACCAGTTCCACATTCTGAGGCTGGCTGTGTCTATTGGGGCATTTTAATATGAGTGGAGAATAGTCAGTCAGGTCAGACAGAGAAGGAAACTTTGGGGAGAAGTCACAGCCCCTAATTTCCTACTCTTGTGGGCATGGAGTGTAGAGAGTTTTAAAATATACTGCTGTGGCCAGAAAGTAAGAAGGAAGGATTGAGTTGAGGAAGGAGAATGGTGCTTTTGCATATATCTGCTGGTCTCTTGTTTGGTCTTAGTTTTATTTGAGATGAGCTTTAATATAATTTATAGATACTTTACTCATTAGAACAATAAAATGGTAGCATTATTCCTAGAATACCAGTGTTGCCCACAGGGTGTAGTCATTTGTCCTTCATATTCTGGCCACATTAAAATAAGGATTCTTAGTGGACCAGTAATAATCTTGGTCCCTGAAGCTTCAACATGTGCATTTACTACCTCCAGAACATTTTAATTAGATTAGTAATGTGATTGTCAGTTACTGTTGAGTGAGATTAATATGTTTTAGGCCATTGGTATGGCATTAATGTAACATGATTTATTGTCTGAACACTTGAAGCCAGAACGGCATACTGAAGAACAGTAATTTTGAGCTTTACTGCTTGGTTTTAAGAAGTAAAGTTGGTAGTGCATTCTTGTTTAGAAGCCCTCAGGGTGTTTATGATTTCAGCAGAACATTCTATTTCTTTCACCAAAAGGAGAGCATGAATATGTAATCTCAAGCTTGCTATAATTAGTTCTGATGACAGTTAAATACCTCAGCCAAGACTGTAAATCAGCAGTTAAATTCTGACTTCTGCCATTGATAATAAATCTCAAGCACTTATTTTGGGGACAGGCAGATGAAGGAAGGGCAGGCCTCTGACAGAAATAAAATGCTGTTTGAATGTTAGGTAACAACTGTAAACCTCACACTTAAAATCTGATGTCACTTACACCTTTGTCTAAACTGTCTTTGAAGTACTTTAGTAACTTAGGTTATTAACAGCTGGGGAGAACTTGGAATCCTTGTTTGTATGTGTGTGGTGTGTGCTGCTGCATGCCTGGGCTTTCTTCTCTGGTCCTCTACCTCATTTGAGATGGGGTCTCTCACTGAACCTGGAGTAAGGCTAGAGCCTGTCAGGTATGACTGCCTATGACCATGCCCAGCTTTTACATGAGTTTTGAGATCCAGGCTCAGGGCCTCCTCCTTGCACAGCAAATGCTGTTACCCATTGACTCATCTCCCCAGCCCAAGAAATTAAAATTCTTAAAATATGAATATTATTTTCAAAAAGTCTGCATTCTTTTTGAATGGCTATGCTTTTGGAAGTATATATCTTAATAACTAAATATGTGCAATAAATTGATGTTGTATTGGGTTCCATTTTGAAACATGGTCATCAAATTCAGAATCAACTGATACAATTAAAGTTTTTGTGTTGGCAGAATTTGCCTATTTTTGTTTCTGGCAGGGGTAAAAATACTTTGCATGTCAATTTAATATTTTTAAAGCCAACAGTTTTATTTATTGGCTTAAAATTTACACTCTATTAAGGTCTTAGCTCTGACTTTGATGAAATAAATAGCAATACTTGGACAAAATGTGCAAAATCTTTTTCCAGAAGCAAGAGTAGATTGGTATTTGTGGCATCAGTGCCTTCTAACCTGGTAACAAGCCTAAAGTGCTCGGTAAAGATGGGAGTTTTACAGACTCAAGGCAGCAAGCACGTTTTATGTGCTTTTCCTCACTCATCATGTATATGTGCATGGTGTGCATTTGTGTGTATGTCTGTATTCAGTTTAGCTAGTCAACATGATTGAGGATCCTGTCTCTACCCACTGAGTGCTAGGACTAGAAGACCACCGTGGATGCCCAACTTCTATGTATATCCCAGGAATCTGAATTCTAGGCCTCTAACTTGCAGCACTATACTATCTCCTCAGGCCACTTGATTTACTTTTATTATGAATTAATCAGAACATGTCTATATTTTTTAATTCGATATATTTTTTATTTACATTTCAAATGATTTCCCCTTTTCTAGCCCCCCACTCCCCGAAAGTCCCATAAGCCCCCTTCTCTCCCCCTGTCCTCCCACCCACCCCTTCCCACATGATAGTCTACATAAGTGACCCAAAAAAACTCCACTAGAGAACTCCTACAGCTGATAAACAACTTCAGCAAAGTGGCAGGTTATAAAATCAACTCAAGCAAATCAGTGGCCTTCCTATACTCAAAGGATAAGCAGGCTGAGAAAGAAATTAGGGAAATGACCCCCTTCACAATAGCCACAAACAGTATAAAGTATCTTGGGGTGACTCTTACCAAACATGTGAAAGATCTGTATGACAAGAACTTCCAGACTCTGAAGAAGGAAATGGAAGAAGACCTCAAAAAATGGGAAAACCTCCCATGCTCATGGATCGGTAGAATCAATATAGTTAAAATGGCCATTTTGCCAAAAGCAATATACAGATTCAATGCAATACCCATCAAAATCCCAACTCAATTCTTCACATGTCTGTATTTTTCAAACTTATTGTTATCCTAGTCTATTGAGGCATTTTATTAATGTATTTGTGTACTTTTAAAATTTCTTAGTGATTCAAAGAATATGTTTGTTCTTTGACAGTTTCATACATATAGACAATGTTTCTTGCCTATATCTACTCCAGTTCTCCCCTCCCATTCCCTAACATGTCCCCTTCACCTTCATCTACGTACAAATGTCAGTGAGGATGATGATGATGATGATGATGATGATGATGATAACCTACTGGGTCTTATTAGTGCTCCCGACACACATAGGGGTGTGAGTCCTTCCAGCAGAGCTTTGGTCATCTATAGATGATCACTACCCCAAAGAAATGTCCTCATCCAGCAGCCATCACAGACAATAGCTCTTCAGCTAGGGGCAGGGCCTCATGAGCTTCTTCCTGCCTGTGTTGGAAGGTTGACTGGGTTGATCTTGTGAAGGCCTTATGTGCACTGCTTCAGCTCTAGGAAGTAGCATGTGACTGCATCCTCCCTATCCCCTGGGTCTTTCTTTGCTTTAGTTCCCTCATCTACAATGTTTACTGAGCTTTGAACACATGTTCTTGTTCTCCATAAGATAGTAAACAACCATTTTCCATGTTGGAAATTCAGTATGTTTTTTTTTATTCGATATATTTTTTATTTACATTTCAAATGATTTCCCCTTTTCTGATCCCCAACTCCCCGAAAGTCACATAAGCCCTCTTCCCTCCCCCTGTTCTCCCACCTACCCCTTCCCACTTCCCTGTTCTGGTTTTGCCTTATACTGCTACACTGAGTCTTTCCAGAACCAGGGGCCACTCCTCCGTTCTTCTTGTACCTCATTTGATGTGTGGATTATGTTTGGGTATTCCAGTTTTCCAGGCTAATATCCACTTATTAGTGAGTGCATACCATGATTGATCTTCTGAGACTGGGTTACTTCACTTAGTATGATGTTCTCTAGCTCCATCCATTTGCCTAAGAATTTCAGAATTTTGATAAATATGCAGTGCTGCATTCTTTAGTCTGTATTGTTTTACAGTCCTCTTATTGTCCTTACTGTCGATCTTGAAAGGAAAAAAATCCTCACATACATATTGGTGTTGTGGCTGGAGCCAACAGACTGCCTGAGAAGAAGTCCTTGAACTCAGTGAAGAACAAGGCAGTGGCAAATTGTGGTGGCCATGAAGAAACTTAGAGTCACTGCTCTTTGCTCTGGGGTTGGAATGAAATATGTTGCCTCTTTGCCATCTCTCCCTTCTGTTCATTGGTGAGTGTTCTGCAGGTGGTTGTGGCTGTTCCCACAGTGTCTTTAACTGTAGTAATGCCCTCAGAGTAGCTTCTTGTCTGCTGGCTTTGGTGAATCTGATCTCTGGAACCCAGCTACACACTGGGGGACAGTTTATGAAATGTCACAAAATACCGTATATTTTCAGATCTTGTAAAATTAAGAAGTAACTGAGACATAATTGCATTTTATTGCTATTAGTAATCCCTCTTTAAACTCAAGAAAAAACAATAAAAACTTCTAAGTGAGATGGCATTCTTAAGGTGTTTAGTATCAGTCTTTCACGTTTAGATGAGACTTCTTAGGGTGATAATATACAGAAATAAAAAGGGGAGGGCTGCGTTTCCATTCCCAAATGCTCTTGTGCCAGGTTTCTCCCTGTGTCTGTCTGGTACCACTTGAGCAATTGCTACCTACCCCCTCCTGAGTTTGTGGGCCACCTCTTGTTAAATTGCTGTAAGGGGCTTGCTCAGTTCCAGGTATGAGGATGGAATGAGGTAATCCTTTCCCACCTCTCATTTCTGAAGGGTGTGTCTGTCCAGTTGTTACTTGTTCATTGAACCTGAAGCTTAAGAAACCAACTCCCGTACAAGCCATAATTATTGATGTCTGTTTTATTTTCATCTGCAAGCTCTGGCATTTGATTTAGAAGTTAATATATCACTTCATCTCCAGGCTAAATGTCTCAGCTCTCGAGGTTTTATTATTTGATGGATAGCATACAATTATGACTGCCCAGAAAGAAAAGTATATTTATTTGTAAAGTGGATGATACTAGAAGTAATTATGAATGTCACAGGGAGTGATGTAACCATGAAGCTTTGAGTTCCTTTGAATTTCTGCCCCAGTAATATCTGAGAAACATTTTTCTCTGTTAGCTCTGAAGTGATTCTGGTGTATGCAAAGATGAATAAATGCAATCTAATAGAAATACTTTACACTGCATCTTAGACAGCTTAGCATTTACATAGTTAATAATGATTCAGTTGTTTTGCTGAATATAGAGAAATGATCTACAGATGTGTTAACTGAAATAGCCCAGGCCTACAGACTGCAGTTACTGATCATTTATTACATGTCCCAGTTCCTAGCTGCTATAGTTGTCTAGCTTAATGACTGATACTCTAGTGCTCATGGGGAATGGGTGTGTTGAAGAATGAACATACTGCTTTGTACATCCCTTTGCAATTTTAAGCTGGGAGTTTCTCAATGGTATTAGCGTGTCCCTACATTAGAAAGGCTGTCTCAGTGCCTGCCCATGTTAGAAAATTGTCATGAGTGTGTTTTCCAAAATACAATAACTCACAGTAGGAGTTGGTCTTTTGTTCACCTGAGGGCCAAAGGTTGGTTCCACAACCAGGAGTCTCTGCTCCAAGCAATCATTGAAAGATCCAGGTTGCCAGCAAAGTTCTACCTTCACTTAAGAAACATAAGTGTCACCACCTTAATCATCCAGAAGTTACAACAAGGGAGGCTGGGGAATGCAGACTGCTGTTTTCAGGAAGAAGAGGAAATCAACTTAATGAGTGGCTGGAAGAATCTGTTGCATTGTCTTTATCACATATGACCATGCTGTGGTGAGATAAGCTTTGCTGATATGAAGCACAGACTACTCTTTGTAATTTGATATTGTGGTTTTCGCTGAGCTGTGTTGTCAAAGCTTTGTTAAAATAGCCTGGTTGACAATGTTGTGTGTGGTGGCAGGTGAGCAAGTGCTGAATGGGCATCATTGTGCTCAGGGAGCGAGGCAGAGGCACCGAGAGGGCCAAGTCTCATGAAGGACTGTGGGACTGTACCAGGAAGACATCTGAAGAAAGCATCACAGGCAGAAGAAGCAGGAGATGCATTTGGGGAGCAACAAAGGAAGATGATCAGAAAGGTTATGAAGCTTCAGAGTTGGCCTAAACTCGATTCCTGCTATGTAGATGATCCAGGGAGTTTGGAATGGGGTGTTTTGGGGGATCCTGACGCATGGCAAGGAAAGGAAGATAGC
Source organism: Apodemus sylvaticus (assembly GCF_947179515.1). Lineage (NCBI taxonomy): Eukaryota > Metazoa > Chordata > Mammalia > Rodentia > Muridae > Apodemus > Apodemus sylvaticus. The sequence continues at coordinate 1,004,305 of NC_067472.1, forward strand.
AGGTTTCTAATCTTAATGTCAAAGGAATACCAGTCATACTTGCTACATCAAGGACCGTAGGGAATGTGCCAGAAATGCTAAATGGACAGCTCCAGAGACATCGGGGCCAGAAAAGGTTGCTGCAAAAGACCTTCCAGCAAGAGGACAGTAAAGAAGTTTGCATCAGATGTCAGAGTTATAGTCACAAGAAACCTTAAGCTGCATTGGAAGTGTCTGGTGCCTTAGGTGGGTTTCCTTGAAGTGGTACTTCAAGTCTGTTCTGAAAATGATGTAGACACTTAAGTACTTGAAAAATCTAAAGAGAATGATGCAGAGCCGACAAGATTGAAATGGCTTAACAGAGCAACACTGGCACCCAGGGGCAGAAAGGGCTCCACATGAATCCTGCCCATGTTTCTTTACATGAGAGGCAGGGCTTATGGAAAGGCAATGCCTGCTGGAGAGGTCTTCCTCACTGAAGGGCAGTTCTCTAAAATAGGGATGAACTTAGCAAGCAGGACAGCCTTGGAGAATGTACCCACTAAGGTAGCTATTTGGTGTGTAGTGAAGATGATAGCTACTCTGAAGAGGGAAGTGTGCATATGTACAGCAAGCACCTGGACAAGACATCCTGGATGTGGATAGTGGATCAGCCTCTGCCCTGGGAGATCTATGTAAACAAAGCAATATGCAGTGATGAAGTTGAAACCAGAAGGGTTTAGATAATGCCCAGTCTACCTGGTGGCTAGGATTAGATGAGGAATACACTGGGCTAGATGAACATCTGCTGAGTCTGAAGCTAAACTGACTTGACTCAAGAGTTCCTGAAACTGGGTTATGCTTAGTCCTCCAGATTTTGCTTGGTATTTAGCATGGTGCTCACATTCTCTGACCCCAATCCAGATAGATTTGTTTGTTTATGGTATTTGGAGAAGGAGCCTGTGGGGGGTAACTAGGATTAGGTGAGATTGTGAGAGTTGGGCCCATTGAAGCTGCAGATTAGCAACCTGCATACAGAACCCTTGTACTATCCTGAGGAAACATTTGTCCTGTGGATGAGGGAAGTAGAGGTGTTAGGAGGATTTAGAGCTCTTAACACAGGCCTTTGGGCAGTACCCTGTTCTGGTGTTCTGTGTGTCCCCTGAACGTTGGAGATTTAACTCCTGTCTTAGTTAGGGTTTCTGTTCCTGGACAAAAAAACATCATGACCAAGAAGCAAGTTGGGGAGGAAATGGTTTATTCACTTTACACTTCCACACTGCTGTTCATCACCAGAGAAAGTCAGGACTGGAACTCAAGCAGGTCAGGAAGCAGGAGCTGATGCACAGGCCATGGAGGGATATTACTGGCTTGCTTCCCCTGACTTGCTCAGTTTGCTTTCTTATAGAACCCAAGACTACCAGCTGAGGGATGGCACCACCCACAATGGGCCCTCCCCTCTTGATCACAAATTGAAGAAAATGCCTTACAGCTGGTTCTCATGGAGGCATTTCCTCACCAGAAGCTCCTTCTCTGTGATAACTCCAGCTTGTGTCAAGTTGACACACAAAACCAGCCAGTACAACCCCCAATTAAGTTTGTGTATGGTCTTTGGAGGAGGAGCCTGTGGGGGGTAACTAGGATTAGATGAGATTGTGAGGGTTGGGGAAGAGACTGAAGCTAGCAGGTATGCTTTTTCTGTGTGATGCAGTAAGGAGTCCCTTACTGGGACGCTAAGCAGATGCCAGATGGGCTTCTTGACCTCCAGAATAGTATACCAAATAACCTGATTTATAATGCACTTGGTCCTCAGTGCCATCAGTACCCTCCTGTTACAAAATCACATGTTAAAATGTAAATGTTAGAGTCCTTTTGGGGGTAGAGGTAGATGGCACAAAAACCAGCATCTGAAGTCCTCTGTTCTCCACATATGTGCAAACATGTACACAATCTTGTGACTACTGTATCCTAACAAAGACAGGCTCTCTTTCCTACATGGAGAAATAGGAATAGGAAAGACAGACAAACCAGCCGCTATATAGTGCAAATAGGAAGTCTATTACTGGCTCGATTCACTAAAACAGATTGCAAAGAAAAAGCAAAGGAAGGCCTCCTCCATCCATGTCACAGATTTCATTGGAATCCTCACTTGATACTTGCTTCCTTGCCAGCAGAGCTCCTAAAGAAAACCCAAAGTCCACATGTGTAAAAATTTTGTTCCCAGTGGTGAATGACCCAAAGTCCTCAGATATGTCTATGTATCTTGGAAGACATTTTTATGCAATCAGTACATTACCAGAAGTGGCTGCAACCATTTTTGCAGTTGGAAACTTGTAAACGATTTGGGTCCATTAGAAGTGATCTTCCTGCTACTGCCTGCAAGATCCTTGTCCAGTCCCTTTACCTCTCCAGCCTTGAGGCAGGGAGGGCTACAGGGTCTTAACTGTTTGGGTGCCAATAGAGGATATTTCAAGGTTAAGGTCAGATAACAAGCTCTGGTATAAATATACACAAATATAGCATGCAGTATGCTCTGTTTGTACAAGTCCTTGCCCAAGGCTGTGGTCCATGGCCTAGCAGGCCTTTTACTTTTTATGCTGTATCACAAACCTTTCTCAGTGACTCACATATATGGCAAAGTGTTAAGTAAATATCTACTGATAGAATTAGTGAACTTAGGAACAGATTTTTAAATTTTACTCTTCCTGAGATATTTCTGCACTAAATTGTTCTTGGTATGTCTTTCTGAAAGCAGAGATCATTTACAATACTATTTTCTCATCTTCTGTGTTACTGAATTTTAAGCTGCTTGAAGGCTGTAATAGAACTTCTCTGTATATGTGCATATAGACATAAATACTACTTTGTATACAGCATCAGTCCACCCATGCCTAAGTTTCTTACATCTGTGAAAACACTTGTTTAAGTACTCCTGGTTGCCTAGTTAAACTGTAGCTGACAATTTGGCTCCTATGTACACTGCCCTGCTCAGCAGTCGATCATGGACAACCACACTTGTAATTATGTTCTAGTTGAGGCCACATAAGACCCACTTCAGTCACACTGGGACTTAAGGACGGCAAAGGTAAATGTACTTCGGACATTTTTAGTCTTCTTGTGATTGTTCAAACAAACTAATGTAAGTATTATCTAGAAGAAATGTGTTTTTTTTTTCTTATTGTCTGTGTTTATAATCCTGACAATTCTCTGTGTTTTTCCCACTTACGATTTTCCTTTAACCTTTAAAAACTGAGCATTCCAGACCTTCCAGGAAGCAGGAAGGAAGATAAGGCAAACAACCATATCAAGTACCTTGCTTGACCTCCAAAAATACCTAACAGGGATTGGTCCACAGGAAGGGGAAACCAAAGGGGAGGAAGAATGCAAATCCTTAAGTAGTGCCACCCAAAGGAAGATCTGGAAAGTTTAGCTGGAGTTCTGTAAAGATAGAAGCATTAAGATATTCAGGAATTAAGCAGTGAGTTTTCTCCATTTAGGGTTGAAAAAGAAATCATCCACAAGACAAAGAATGGAATTATTTGGGCCCAGAGGGAATTGTCATGCATTGTACACTGTCCAGGGGGCTGCAGAAGGATTACAGCCACCATTGTGGCTTCTGTGGAGTGAAGCAGCAAACAGTATCTAGTGGTTGCTAAGCAACCATTAGCCCATTGCTGCCCTTTTCCATTAAACATTATCTGCCTTCTTAGATTGTTTTAATTTACTTTTAAACAAGAAAGGTAATGCAGCAGAATTAGCAGTGATACTAACAGTGAAAAATGTGAAGATTTTATAAAGGTTATATCACTCTTGGTGGGATAGTTGGTGATAGTGACAGTTGGCTGAAATCTTAAAAACATTTTATCACCTGTCCTCTCATATTTCATAGTATACACACACACACACACACACACACACACACACACACACACACACACATGAGAAATGATGATAGTCTCAGATACTGTGGAACTCAAGCCCAAGATCTAGTTTGAATATTCTCCATCCTCTGCTATACCCTGTTCCTCACTACAGCTTGACCCAAAGCAGTGTCTCCTTCAGTACAGTTTGGTCAGCAGTAGGTAACATGCCCTTTCAGCCTGCTCACTCTGTAGACACCTGAAGATATAGGATGCATAGATACAAGAAGAATGTGAAAACAACACCTGTCTGCACCTGGAATGCTTCAGGTTCATAAAGAGAAACGTATCTGTTAGGAAAAGAATCGTTTTTATTTAGGAACCTATTTGCATTCCAGTTTTAGACATTAATGACCTGTATAAGACAAAACAGGTCACCAACAAAAATGTATATACAATCAGCATTACAAAAGATTTCCTTCTAGCCTGTCATCTACTTTGTTCATAGCCTGTGCTTGTAAGTATCAGCGGGTTCAGCATTTTGCTTATTGGACCTTTCTTGGAAGGGATTCTGGGCAAGTCAGTGGTTGATTCCATGGACTGGGTGCTAAAAATTATTACTATACACATGAAGTTAGCTCTTTGATTGATAAAACACACACCAAATGGCTATGTGGCCTGAGAACTATATGTGGAGAACTGTATGTGGACAGCTGTGTTCTGATTCTGATTTTCCTACTTCTGAGGCCTTGGACAAGGTTTTTTGTTTGTTTGTTCGTTCTTCATGTATGAGTGATAATAATAACTACTTTGTTGGGGCTGTCCTGAGGATTTAACAACAGACATAGATGTTGATCACTTGTAATAATAACTATTGCCTGGTTGTTGCTGTTTATGTGTCTGAATGCTAATTCAGGTTGCCCTTTGTCTCTTTCCCAAATGCCATCTGAAAGGGCTCTTTAACAGAAGTGGACACTGTTCTATGGAGTATGATGTCCTTCACACAGTGGTGGGCCAGTATATTAATGCCTGCAATGGTGGTGCAAGGCCCTGTCAGAACAGATGACAGCATTGTACATCAGGTGCTCCCATGTGCTGAGATAGCTGTTACTGCTGCCACCACCACCACATTTATTATTATTATTATTATATTATTATTATTATTTCTTCTTTTTTCTCCTTGATATCACAATGGAAAACATATGCATTATCTTCCTTAATCTTAAAAGTCTGTGAAGTAGTGGGATAGCTATAATTATCCTCTTTTTATACATAAGAAACATATGCAAGACAGTTTTAGAACTTTCCAAGACTAAACTCAGGTAAATGGCAAAGCAGGACTGTATTATCATCGTGTTCCTAGCCTTGGCCAGCTAGGCCTTCTAGGAATAAGGGGAAGGCCTGTGCAAACCACGTTTGCATAAAATTTAAGGACCCAGTCATATCCTGGTGTGCCAATGAGGCATAAAACTAGAAGACGCACCCAGAGAAAAAATGACAAACAGCATCTATGTGATTAGATCATCATCATTTCCCATGCAACCAGTTCATGTTACTAGCTCACAGTTAGCAATGTGTCCTCTGTAGGAAGATCTACAGGAATGTGCATCTGAAATCCTGCAGGTGACTAGAAGCCGAGGATGATTGGTTGTTTGGTGCAGAATAGTCAAGACAAGTAGAAAAAATCAGAAGCAGAGGATTTGGGTGTCTTGATTCAGCAAAATCAGAAGAATTTTTTAGTGATCTGTTTCTTCAACACAACCTTAGTCCTACATAGCAGTTTTCTAGGAGCCAATCTGTTACAGGATAGAGTACAGTCTTACAGTCATTTCTTTTTAGCTTATATTATAGTGCAGAAGCATGATCTCACTAAAAGATCACTCACTCATCACCCACAAAGATTAAAAAGTATGCCTGGGATAACATCTGTGCTTCCAGAAGGGATTACAGTAGAGTTGTGACCTCACTAGGAAGGGACTGGGATATCACTGAGGAAATGAGACTGTCTTATTCATAGTTCTTGAGCTTTATGTAATAGATGCATGGTGGCTATCACTCTGAATTGATACTCTTTAAAGTCGTGGTTCTCAACTGGTTAGTCACAACCCCTTTGGGGCTGCATATCAGATACCTACATATCAGATACTTATATTACAATTCATAACAGCAAAATTGCATTTATGAAGTAGCAATGAAATAAGAGCAAGGGGAAGGAGAAGATCCCAATATATTCTTCAAGCATGTGACTGGAATCACCTATTTCCAGAATAGATTTCATGTCTTGAAGTTTCTGCCTCCTGATAGTACTGTTCTGTGGAACTCAAGCCTTTAGCACATGACCTTTGAGGACATAAAAGATTTCAGGTCACAACAAGCTGTTATGAAGCTGACCTGTTCATTAGTTTTTAGTCAAACTATTTTAGTAGCCTTTTCCTAAGTCTGCAGTTTAATCCAACATCAATACAACCTATATAGCACTTCCTCTTCCAAAGATAAACCTCTGAGCTTACTGCCCTTTCAGTGGTGTCTCAGTTTTTAATGTCAAAATTCCATGGACATTTTTCTACACCCCTTAAAATAAGCTATAACCCTTCTCTCTTCTGATTGCTTTCTACTTTTGGTCTGTCCTGTTATTCCAGAAAGGCCTTCTTCCATCATTGTACTTCAAATGTCCTGCAACCATGACTGGTGTAGAAGAAAAGTCATTTTTTGCTTGAACTTCATGTGTCCCTGTGTCACTCTTATTCCCACATTTCCTTTATGCTGTGGTAGATTTGGTGGTGCTTTGCAAGGAGTTGGCTCTCTTTCTCCTTCCAAATTAACATGTGAGTGCCCATATGATTCTATATGGCACATACACAGAAGAATGTATTTTAGTCAATGCCTCTGAGATGGGACATAGAACATTGAACAGTTTAGGGAACTTAAATATACTAGCATTTAAAATAACACTGATCCATTTGTACAGACATACTTCTAGAATGAGTTACTAATGTCTTGTGCTTTCATAGTCAGAATGAAATGGACATAATTTGGGTCTTTTGCTATGTTAGGATAGTCACTGTAGTCACCGTTTGTAGATTTTAGTGTAGCCATTGGCTGTCCAATGGGCTGTTGTGGGTTCAGAGAGTTGCTCCTTTATAACCCCACTCCCATACACAACTGCCCTGTTGGACTTTGTTTCAGTTCTCCATTAGGCTATACATTTCTATTGCAATAAATGCTGTCTTCTTTATAAATTGCAAAGTCAGTTACCAGAGTAAAGACAATGAATTTTGCTCAACTATACAGTTGTGTCAGATTCTTCAAGGTGGAGGTCATGTTATTTTCCATGCAATTATAGGCACACTGAAGAAATGCTTAAGGAGAGCTACTTGTCAGTTCTGTAGGTTATATCCCAAACACAGAGAAAACACAGAAAGAAACCTTTGAATGCTAGTTGGGAGCAAAAACAGGGAAGCCAGAACCTAAGCCCCTACCTCTGATGCAGACCTGATCTTCCTTCACAGGTTACTTTCTGGAGTAAGAGTATGGAATTTGGAATATGTATTCTACCTTTTGGGTATCTGGGTTTCTGGAAGCATATTCATAGCTCAGTATGCATATATTTGCAGCTGTGGCTCTCCTTATCATGATGTACTTGAGACTGTGACGTTGAGAAGCATACCAGAAGTTGGCAAAGGAAGGAATGGACAACCCTTTGTCTACTTGTATCTCTATTGTACTCAGCTACTAAAAGTGTCAGAGAGTGGACTCAGCCCAGAGTTCACACCTTTTCAGATCTTGGCACATTTTCAGGTCACTTTTTATTTGGCAATAAAAGTTCCAGTAAGACTTAGATTTATAAATAGCTGGTTCCTGTGTGTAGACCCGTTGGTGGCAGAGTCAGTGTCACACTGGCAGGGTGTTAGGTAGGCATGATTCTATTTCTTTTTTTTTCCTACCACAGATCTAATTTTATTACAAAGACAACTTAAAATATAGAATCTCCTAGCCTATGACTATTGGATACTACCATTCAATATGATAATAGTCTATATTGAATATATGTACTGTTAAGGCAAATCCTGAAGTTGAGGCAACATTAGCTGCATGTTTTTTCTGTCCTTTTGGAAATGAAAGGCGTTTGTTTTGAAGTTTTAAAGATGTGTGTAGTAGAGGGAGGCAGCCCCCAGAAGCCTTTCTCTGGACTCTTTTTATAATGCATTCATTATACTATTTTCTTGGTAGTTCCAAGTCTACAATCCTTCATTAAGTAGATTTTTCAAGCAATGACTTGAATTTGCCCTCTTGAGCAGATGAGGTATCACATTGTACAGCTGATCAGAGGGGTAAGAGACCTGCTGATTTCTTACTTGGAGAAGCAGCCTCAGTCAGACAAGTTTAGACCAAGGACTGTGGACAAAGATGCTCAGGTTCCACATGGTACAGACCTATCATTGCACTGGGGGGGTCAAGAAAGGTCAAAACAGAATATCTCACTTGTCTGGAACTTCTCAAATAGGCTAATCTTTTTAGAGGGATCTGCCTGTCTTTGCCTTAACCCACTTGGGATTTAATTGTTTGTTATTCATTCATTTATTTTTGTATGGATATGGGTGTGAGTCTGTGGCTATTTTTGTGCCATAGCACATGCATAGGGGTCCGAGGGCAACTAATGGGAGTCAGGGTTGTTGGAGCATGGTATGTCTTAATACCTTGGAAAATCAGCATTGTTAGCTGGTTGTTCTCATCCTTGATAGCATTCCCTGAGTATCTGGAGTATAGAGTCTCCAGGTTTGGTAGCTTGACTCTTGCTATCTATGTGAGCCTCTAAGAATGACTCTGTCCACTAACCACAAAGCTCTTGACCTCTTGAGGTTACTTGAGGGAATAGGTAGAGAGTACCCAGACATATCCCCTGATCTATTAAGGTTCCTAGAAGAACAGAACTGACAGAATGAATAGGTTAGGGTTAGGGTGTGAAAAAGAGTTTATTAGATAAGGAGTGTTTACTTAGGGTTTCATTGCTGTGAAGAGACCATGACCATAGCAACTCTTGCAAGGGAAAACATTTAACTGGGACTACAGTTTCAGAGGTTTAGTTCATTGTCGTCACAGGAGGGAGCATGACAACATGCTAGCCGATGTGGTGCTGGAGAAGGAGCTGATCTACAGGCAGCAGGCAGTAAGGAGAGACTGTCCCACTGGACTTAGCTTGAGCATAAATGAGACCTTAAAGCCGGCCTCCACAGTGACACACTTCTACGAACAAGATCACAGCTACTCCTAACAAGGCTATACCTCCTAGTGCCAATTCTTATGGGCCAAACATTCAAACATATGAGTCTGTGGGGTCATACCTATTTAAACTGCCACAAGTAGGAAACCCAACACTGGAAAGGCTAAGAAACTCAAAATTGTTCAGTTTATAAGGCTGGATCCTCTGTAGTCCCCAGTCTGGTGCTGAAGGCCTGAAGTATTCCTAGAGCGCACCATCCACATTGGATCAGCAAAAGCTAGTCTCTGACATCAGCTAATGTTGGCAGCACCAATGGCAGCAGCAACAGGACAGGCATGCATGCAGCAAGAAATGAAGGTAGGCATGCCAGGAAGTACTGCTTTTTCCTCAGACCTTTTTATATCAGGGACAATTGATAATAATACAAGCTTCCCACCTAGGTTAATCGTTGCCCCAATTATTCTATCCCTGTATGATATTTTATCTTCTTGTGGCTACTTGCTGAATCTGAATCATCCTGTTAGTCCTCCATCTTGCTTCTTTCTTCTGCCTCCTGTGTTGCTCCATCTCTGCAACTCTTAGCTCTGCCTCTCTTTTCCCTGTCCAACCACAGGCCTCCTGCTGCACTAATATTTAAATTAATTGAACAGGGAAAAATCTTGCCACATATCACCCTTCCTGTTCAAATAAAAAAAAAAAACTTTTCTCTCAAATACAAATTGAGTACTACTTATCATTTTATAATTCATAAGGTAAAAGATAGATCTAACATCCAGTCCATCATTTTTGTCAATAAAATAGAGCATTGTCATTTATCCTAACTTAAAAACTTAGAATTTTACACTTGACTTATGTCCTGGCTTTATTTTATTGTATTGTATGCCCTCTGAAAACCATCCTCTGGAATCTGTTCTCTCAATGTAAATAGCCTGGGTTGGCTATAAGACTATAAGTAGTCTTTCAACCCCATCAGAAATTGGAGAATGACCAACATTAACTGAAAATATATAGGAAGCCTAACATAACTTCCAGAACTGATTTGTAGAGACAGCTGCCTACCTATACAGTCCCAGTAATTCAGGAAGTTGGAGCATCTGTCTTCAGCCTTCTGGCCCAGCATCATCTGACAGACCTTTGAAAAACAGGAGTTATTAAGGACTAGCCTATTCTGTCACAGCAGAACTAAATTGTCCTAACCTGTAAATTATGTCTTTTTAAGAACAGTACAGATCTGCAGGACAGATTGGCAATTTTCTGCCCAGTGGCGACCTAGCCACAGTGTACAGCCTCACCTGGAGGTATAGATGCTCAGCTGCTTCTTTGAATCCACAAATTGGAAGCTGTTAGGAGCAGATTTGCCTCAACAAGTGAATAAATAGAATTAAATGTCACATTTTGTGGATTTCTGACATGTTTTGAAAACCAACTATGTAATCTGGACTGTTTTCTGTTAACTACTCTAATTAAATATCTTGAAAATACTCTAAGAATAAACTCACAGCCATGAATTTGCTATTTGCCCCTTAACTCACAGATCAGTTTATAATAACAGTTATAGAAGGGCTGGGTCTAAACCCTGTACTTTTAAAATGTCTGTATCAATAGAAATCTATACCAATGAAAACCTTGATTTTGCATCAAAATAATTTCTGTACCAAAATAAGAACTTATGACTTCAACTTAGTTATGAAGATTTCTACTAAATGAGATCAGTTTATAATAACAGTTATAGAAGGGCTGAGTCTAAACCCTGTACTTTTAAATTTTTGTATCAATAGAAATCTATACCAATGAAATCCTTGATTTTGCATCAAAATAATTTCTGTACCAAAATAAGAACTTATGACTTCAACTTAGTTATGAAGATTTCTACCAAATGAGATTATGGCTGTACAATCAATTCTAGCTATTTCCTCCCTGTTTCAATTATGATCATTACTAAATTCCCTAGAAAGGAAACCTTAGAATAACCATCTCCAGCCCCAAAGCCCAGGGAACTGGGATGGCGACTCTTCATAATTTCATTATGGAAACTGAGATATTTTTGAGGAGGGGAAGGGGAGGGGAAATGAGGGAGTTGGTTGTCCTCAAGAAGGCCACAGCAACGATTGTATTAATCTCTGATGTCTATGTCCTGACTAGATCTAGCTGAAAGTTCAATATATCAAGAGTTCAAGCAGGTCAGTTCAGCATGTCTGACAATGACACCTCACCAAAGCTGTATATTCTGTAATATACAAATCTCAAAACAAAATTTTTAGTATCACCAAGATAACATTTTTTGATTCTTTGGAATCTAGCTCTCTGGGGGCGTCTCCCTCTATCAAGTCTGAGCCATCAAATCTGAGCCTGCCAATGAACCCCTGAGAGAGGAAGCCTGGCTGCAAGAAGCAGGCAAAAGCCTTTACAGGTTGGGAGCCAAGGAAGACTCTCCCCAGGCAGCTCTCCTAAGTCCCCCTACTCTGGGTTTTGATGCCTGGATTACTTCATTTTTTTCTGCTCGTGCCATTAGCCCATTGCCTACTGGACACCCTTACTTTGCTTTCCACTTAACTAGAAATTCAGGATTTTTTGTATGCATGTGTCTAAATCTTATATATCCTATGAGTAGATGCTCCTTCCAGGTGCCCTCTCTGTCCCTATAACCTAGATAGGTGGCCTTTTCTCATGTACTCACATAATCCCATACCTCTTCTCAAAAACCTTGACCCATTTTGTGGTAATTAATTCCTTGTTCTATGTTCTTTTACCTTGGTAGACTTCAAACTCCAGAAGGGCCAGCCTACTCCTTTCCCTACCCCTTGCTGTTCCACAGTCCCAAGCTCAGGGCAGGGTACCTAAGCAGTACTTTGTGGGTGTGTGTACTGTATTGCACATGGCAGTGCATGGTGCTGCCTAATTCACAGGCTGGCTTCAAAATCACATCCAAATAAACCCAAAAATGTCCCAAGGGAATCATGTCTATGGCTGGGACTGTGGGGTTTTTTTCCCAATTTTTAAAAATGTTTAATATATTAATTTAAAGCCATACTAAGCAGCGCTGTTGAAATCCCTGCACAGGTGGCAAGGAAACCTCAGTCTTGTTTTTCTCTCCTGCAGTTTTAGCCTCAAGTTTTTTTCTATAGCTGTTCTCAGATGTCACTCCATTAATCCCCCATGACCCAGTGGTCAAGCAGTCATCCCTATTTAATATGGAAGAAATTGTGACAGAATAATGTTACAGTCCATGGGTCTGTCTCGGGATATCCAAGAGAGACCTGGGGGCCATTCTGGAGGCTGGCTCTTTCACTCAAGTTATGAGATACTTGTCTAATGGAAGAATTTTCCAACAAACAACAGTTGTTGACATTTTTCTGTATTTGCTACATTATAGGTGCTACTGAAAGTACTCACATGTGTCTGTCCACTCAAGCTCTCCAACCACTCTGTGAGGTGGATACTGTTGTTCCCATTTTACAGATGAGAAAACAAGAGGCTAAACGTGTTTTTCAGTTAGTAGGAGGAAACTCATCAGTGAAATTCCCTTAGTCTATCTTTAGAAGCCATCCTTATCAGTACTGTACTGTTCTGCTTTTAAGTCATAAATTCTGCTCCCATGACTGTTGTGCAATTGTTCGTGGGAGTATGAAAGGAAATATCAAAGATAAAAGGGAGGCAGTGTAGTAGAGATGGTTTATTTGCCGCTAAGAATAGTGTGTTCCAGAATCTGGAAGCCCCTGCTGTGCTAGAGATCACAATGAGCATGGAGTTTGTAGTTCTCTTCTCCACTGGTGGCAGGCTTCCTGCTTCCTACTGTTGCCAGCAACACCCTTAAGATGGCTTCTGACAAGCCCACAGATGCTACCACTGAGCTTTCTCAGGGTTTTTCACACTTCCTGGAAAAGAGTATGATTTGCCTGTCCCTTTAAAAAACAAAAACAACAACAAACAAACAAACAAAACAGGTTCTTGTTCTCTGCCACTAGGGAGTGCAGACAGGCATGACTGTTTTGTTATTTTTGCTGAGTGTTGGCAGGACTTGCTTAGAAGGATGTTACCCATGTGTTTGAGTTCAGAGGAACTTACGGGGCACCAGAAGAAAGCAACTGTATTTCTGAGTTTTGCTTACTGCTTACTGCTGTGGCCCCTGAAATAGAGCTGGGCTTGGATGGACCAGCTGCAAATGGACATGGTTGAGGTTCTGCATATGGCTACCTGCAGGGTCAGTCCACCTCCTTCTGAGACCTTTCTTGACTCAGAAGAGGCAGCATGCCAACCTTCAAGGACCAGAGTTTGTCACAGAGAAATATGAAGTGCCCCTCAGAGCAGGATGTGGGTGTGGAGAGAAGAGCCTGGGAGAGTGGGTAGTGGGCAAGCTGCCATATTTGCTGCTCTGGCTTCTCAACCCTTTTTTCTTTGTCTTCTTGGCTCAGCAAATGATTGAACATGTGGCTCACAGCTGACTTTTGCAGGCCCTTAGATAGACGATGAGCAGACAGGTGACACCTGGACACCTTTTTCCAATTCTGTGTGGATAGGGAATAGGCCAGATGGCCTTACTCCTCCACCCCATTCCTTCGATTTCCCATGAGAAGAGAAAGGGGGAGAGAGGAAGAACACTGGCCTTGTGTGTTCGGAAACAGGAAGTAGTGTATCTAAGCAAGTGTGTTCTGGTAAGTGAATGCTGTTGTCTGTGGATACTGACTGGTTTTCTCTTGATTCCCAAAGCCTTTTGACTATGGCCTGATCAAGGACTCCTTGAAGGCCAGACCCAGGTCACATAGAACTGCATAGTTAGCTAGGTTTATCCTAAGAACACTCCTCAGCATTCTCTTGAGATATTAGTCCAATATTACAGGCAGGAAACAGATGTACTGAGAGGCTAATGTCTCTGAGTCTTCCAGATGTGTAAGTGAATGCCCAGATGTATAAGCAAATGTCCAGGGGTGCAGCTCTGAAGCTCAGGTCTGGAAGCATGACTCTCCATTGCTTTTCAGAGGAGTAGAGTCCCTCAGGTCTTCTGAACCAGTGTTTTTCCTTCCCAGGATCCCCCTCCCCCAGTCACCTTCAGCATTTTAACCTTTCCTTTTCCACCATTCACTGTACTTAAGTCTATTTGTTTTCAAAGGAATCTTGATATGAAAAATAATTCATTAGAAACAATGTTATTACATTTTTGCTGCTTGATGCTGCCCATTTTAGTCTCAGAGCCTCAGGCAACTCAAGTTGAGCACAGACTGGGAGTTCCTCCCTGCAGTTTTGTGTTTTTAGATTCTCAGTTTTGCTTGCTTCCTATAATCTGAGAAAGGTAGTTTAACAAGGCCTGTCTTCTTACTGCAGAGGAAACACTCTTAGAGAGGGGGAATACTGTGTTCAAGAATGTGTTGATGGCTCACCTTGTCAAGATCAGCAATCAGGTTCCCAAGTTCCCAAGCATCACAGTCCACCTCCATTTCTAGGCACATTTTCATACATTGCAGTTACATGATAGGTTCTTGCAACTTATGCAACTAGGTTTGCTCATGACCAGCATATTTCTGTGATACCTCCAAGCTTCTGCTATCCTAGATGGTATTGTACATAATAAACAGAGCCTCTGATCATATGCAATGGGTGCTGAGTTAAGAATCAGTACTTCTAGACCTACTGGGGTTTCTTTCCTGCCAAATCTGATTGACTTATTTTGATCTCCCAACCTCTCTGGAAATGGGGGACTAGTATATTCTCTGTGAAGTTTAGTGGAGGGAGTCACTGTTATAAGCCAAGTGAGGTAATGAATTTGAAGATGCTCTGGTGGAAATGTCCAGCTCAACATGCAAGCTTGTTGTCATTTTTGCTCTCACTTCTCTGGCATCCTTGAGAATCATGAGGTGAGGGTTGGGCACCATTGGAGTCAAGAAAACTCTCCAGGTTGCCTCATGCCTCACTCACCAACAGTGTTGTATAAGGTGTTAACTGGACATGAAGGAATCCAGTTATGATGTTGCATGGCCTCCAACACAAAGGGATTCATGTGTAAAAGACAAAGAAAGTGCTTTATAACCATGTGCTGTCTCATTGCACACCCTCCCCTTGACCATCAGTTCTCTCAGTTCACACCCTCCTCGAGACCATCAGTTCTCTCTCTCAGTTCACAGCCTCTCCAGACCATCAGTCCTCTCACAGTCCACCCCCTCCACACACCATCAGTTCTCTCATAGTGCATACCCCCCACACCATTAGTTCTCTCACAATTCATATGCTCCCACAGACCATCAGTTCTCTCTCACAGTGCATACCCTCCCCTAGACCATCAGTTCTCTCTCACAGTTCACACCTCCCCAAGACCATCAGTTTTCTCTCACAGTGCATACCTCTCTAGGCCGTAAGTTCTCTCTTATAGTGCACACCCTTCCCCAGACCATCAGTTCTCTCTTATAGTTCACACCCTCCCTCTGTTTGCCTCCTGTAACTCCTCACCATCTTCTAGCCTCTGTCTAACCTAAATCTCAAGAAGGCTTGCTTTGGCCTCTCTATCTTAAGCACATCCTAGTTCTGGCTCTAGAATAGGACTTCTGGTCTTCTGACAACTCATGTATGTGTGTGTGTATGTATGTATGTATATATCTATGTATCTATGTGTGTATGTATTCATCCTTTCCATCACCATTCAATTTACTATGGATTTTTTCAAGTCTCAAACATTTGCTCATTAGTGCAAGAGTTTTTTTTTTTTTTTAATGATCATCTAGTTAACACTCAATAAATATCTGTCATTGACTTCCTACTCTTGAATTTTCAAAGAAAAATCAAACCATAATCATTATCCTTGAAACCAGAATGCTTAATGATACTTCTAGTCCTTTTTAAAAAATTTATCTGTTCACTTTACATCCCAGTATCAGCCCCCTCTCCTCCCAGTACCTCATCACAGAGATCCTCCCCCATCCCCCTGCTTCTCCTCTGAGAAGGGGGAGCCCATCAAGTCACTGCAGGACTAGGCATATCTTTTCCCACTGAGGCCAGACAAGGCATCCCAGTTAGGGGAATGGCATCCACATGCAGCCAACAGATTCAGTTGTTTGGGGACCTGCATGAAGAACAAGTTCAACATCTACTACATATTTCAGGGGAGCCTAGGTCCAGTCCATGTTCACTCTGGTTGGTGATTCAGTCTCTGGGAGCTCCAAAGGGTCTAGGTTAGTTGACTCTGTTGGTCTTCAGGTGGTGTTTCTGTCCTCCTTGGAGTCCTCAATCTTTTCCCCAACTTTTCCACAAGACTCCCTGAGCTCCATGTTTAGCTGAGGGTCTCTTTATCTCTTTCTACTGGCTGCTAGGAAGAGCCTCCCAGAGGACAGTTATGTTAGGCTCCTGTCTGCAAGCATAACAGAGTGTCGCTAATAGTGCCAGCAATGGGTTCTTGCCCACAGGATGGGTCTCAATTTGGGGCAGTCATTGGTTGGCCATTCCCTCTTTCTCTGCTCTTTGTTCCTGCACATCTTTTACATTTGGGTCAAAGATTTTTCAGGTGAATTACTGTTCTTACCCTTCCACTGGGAGTCCTGCCTAGCTACAGGAAGTGGCCACTTCAGGAGCCATATCCTCCACAGCTAGAGGAGTCTCGCCAGAATTGCCCCCATAGACAGCCTGAGGTCTTTTCCCCATACCAGGTCTCTGGCAGGTCCTAGAGATCACCCCTCTCCCACCAATCTTCCAGCCTTATCTGTCACATTGTAAGTGTCTATTTACACATACTTCCATCCCAGGACTCAATCATCTTTCTCTGCTACAAGCCAGGGTTGGTACCTAGAGGCCTTGCTACCTGAGACTATTCTCACAGACCCCAAGACAACCAAAATAGCTTCTAGAGAAAAGCAGGCTTAGGAGCTAGGAAGATGGTTTAGTGAGTGGAACGCTCGCTGCTCAGATGAATTCTGGAGGTTCAGCCACTCACTGCTAGAATTTGTGTACCCAGCACCCACTTAGCAGCCCACTTATAATTCCAGTGCTCAGAAGCTAGATTAGGGATGTTTGGAGCAAGCTGACTATCTAGACAAGTCAAATCAAGTGAGAAATCAAGGAAGACACTTACCACCAACACACATACATGTATACCTGCATATATGTGCCCCACTATGTGAACATGCATACACACATGCGCACATATACAATTACAAACAAACAAGGCTAAACTTCATATAGATATGCCAATCATTTTGGACAGTTTTCAGATCTCTTAGTGGATACCTACTAGAATCATTTGTAGGGTAATTAGTCTAGATGTTACTGACATAAAAAGGCAGAAAATTCACCATGTCCTGCAACTTACTCATTCATATATGTCCACTTAAAAACAACCAGAATGGCTAACTTAGCCACCCAAATTACCCTGCTAAAGTACTTTTTAGGACTATGTTACCATAGTAACTTGAGGCCAATACTGGTGGCTATTTTGTGCCCAGTTTACTGAAGCTAGAAATCACCTTAGTTAAGTCTCTTTGGTATGTTAGCCAGCCCAATAAAGACTCAGTTGCAGAAAATTAAAACTTTTTTTTTTAATTTTTAGCTAAAATTACTTTTACCAGAGCCAAAGGAACCTCTCAAATCTAAGTGGATTTCTTCTTTAAAAAAAAAAAAAGATAATTTGTTGGACATTAAAATAACAAAAGGGCTTTGAGAAAGGATTATGGGTTTCTGGTGTGTCAGCACTAAGAATAGATTTACTTTACATCCCACTGATGTTGTAATCTTGCGTGCTGATGTAATGTTTTAGCTAGTTCTCTTCACATAAATAAAGATTTCAATGATAGCACTTCATTCCTTCTCCAGAGAATTCCTTTAGATCCCCTCTCCCCTCCCCCACCCGGATGCTCAAGACTTGTAAACCATTTCACTGGGCAGGGCGACCCGGGAGGGTGGACAAATTAGATGCAGAACTCTGTCACTGGTGGGGACTCATTACAAGAGATTTTTCTCTACTACAAGCTTACAACTGGAACTCTGGAAAGTCTGGCCCTTTGAATGGGGTTGCCAGGTTGGGGCTAAGCATACTTGCCTGTATCAGGAGGGGAAATGCCCTTTAGAAACAGGAGTTCAAAGTTCTTAAACTCACCTACTTGGGATTTCTCTGAGCCCAGGATAAGGGTCAAATGGCATCTTGGAATAATTCGGATTTCAGAGAGAGGGAGGGAGGGAGGGAGAGAGAGAGGAAGAGAGGGAGAGCATTTCTGTTTACCACCTTCACCTGCTTAACAAGTACTCCTGTCCCCCAGGAGCCTGGGGCCTGAGACTCTCAGGGCAGCACAGATTTAATTAGGGCTAAATCTATTTCAACTTTTACATATATGTATGTCCCTGCATGTAAAGTGACTGCAAAAACAGCCCTGAATATATTTTGAGACTGAAAAACTACTGTATGTAAATAAAGGCCCAATATTTACCAACTGCAGAACAAAAACCTGGGCACTTCCTGCCTTCTGGCTGGCTGAAGGACTTCCTCTGGTGGACAGCACACTCATTAGCCTGATTGCCAACTTGGGCTTGCTCTTCTCAAACTCACCCGGAACCTTTGAATGCAAAGGAGAATTGGTGTTTGTGTTCCAGATTTTTTCCCTCTATTCTTATGACTGAAGAGAATGTTGAAGTACTTGCTGCCTCTCCTGAGGCAGCAGGAGGAAGTCTGTGTTGTAATTACCATAAGTAATCAGGTCAGGCCCAGGACCTCCTGGCACAGGCTCCTGAAAAGCTTGAGAACACCGGGCTGTCTGGTGTCCATCCATCCTTGCTAGCTTCTGTCAGGTGGGCAGTAAGGGAGAGTCTCACTCACTTTACAATGTGGCCTGTCCCAATTTGTGGCAGAAATGCTCTATCTAATCAGAAAACCTCATTTTATTAGTTGGCAATTGGGCATTATTTGGATTTTACTATATTGCCAAGCAAATGCTTTACCATTGAGCTGCAACCCCAACCCCTGGCTTTTGTTACTTGGAATTGAAAGTTTGGTAACTGCCTTGAATGTTCCAAAAGAGAGTCGTTTACATTTGACTCATACAGAAATGTCCTGAACCAATATAAACTTTGCTCGAACAACAAGAAAGGTAACAAGAGGATGCCAACATCTCCAGCAGATCTCAGATCTGATCAACACAAACCTTCAAGAAAGGTTTTGGATCTGGAAAAAGAAAAACAACAATCCGAAGATTATCAAAAGTACAAGTGGTATCCAATGTTTGATCTCAACAATAGTCTCGGGTTCTGGTGCCCGAGTCTTGGTTTGTTTGCAAAGTCCTCATCCTCCTCCACCATTGCTGAAAAAGAAGAAATCAGTGAGTTTCCATTTTATTCTCAAAAGCTTTTGTCCCTGAAGATTAGACTTAAACAGAAGTCTTCCTACTAAATACCAGCTATGGGACTTCTCCTGCAAACAAAGATGCCCGAGTGTCCCTGAGGAGTGTGGAGGAGAGCTGCTGACTAGGATGATGGTCATTCTGCCCAGGATCCCTCTCCCACACCAGGTGGCAGCTGCGCTGAGTACTGTCCCCAGAGGGGTGGCGTGCCCCCCCTCAGTCTCCTATTACAAGTACATGCGGCATTTCTTCTAATTAATGTGAGAATAGAGAATCAAGAAGGGATCCCTCCAAAGAGTTGTTTTGAGGAGTGGCAAATTAACCCCCTTGGACTTGCCTAGAAGCAGGTAAGAGATCTGTTTTGTTTTGCAGAGTCCTGCAATTAGAAGTACAGAAGTTCTCTTTTTAGTAAAGATGCAAGTTGGTAAATTTCATCCACTTCAGAGCACACACATGCACATATATGAACATATGCACATGTGCACCCACACATACACACATGCTACAGCACACGCATATACCATAGCATACTACACATCACACACACACAGTACAGCACACACACACACACACACACACCACAGCACAGCACACACACATACCACGCCACTCCACACACATACCACACCAAAGCACACACACCACAGCGCACAGGAGCACACACACACATACACACACACACGCACACACACACACACACATACCACGGTATACCTCACACACCACACCCCCCCATACACACACACCACAATACACACATACCACACCACAGCACACACATATACACACACTACATCACACCACATACATACCACACCAAAGCATACACACCACAACACACACACATACACACACACACACACACACACACACGCACCATACCATACACATACCACACTATAGCATGGTGTATGCATGCAGGCACACACACACCACAGTACACCACACACACCACACATACCACAGTCACCAATCACACACATACACATGCCACAGTATACCACACACAGCACACACACACACACTACACACACATACCACACCACACACATACCACTCCAAAGCACACACACATCACACATAGACATACCACACTATAGCCCAGCAGTACACATTCACACATATGCTCACATCATTTTGGAGAACAATCATGTAAAGCTTTTTTTTTTTAATAATTGATGCTGAATTCCACCCCCAACCACTGATGTGGTTACTGACCCCAAGTGTAGTTCAGGAATGCCTCAGGTTGGGCAAGACTTTACAGGCAGAACTTGGACATCCCTCATTTAAGCCCCCAAGACAACCTCGGGAGATATTAAGTGTCCTCATTATATAAATGAAAAAAATGTAATATCAGAGTAGTTGCATGATTTGTTTTAGTCACAGAGATAAGTAAATACTGGAGACTGGATTCAAACAATGATGATTTCAGTTCCAATCCCAATCTGGTTTCTTCTGGTTCTTTTGACTGCAGATCTCCTGGAAATAAGAATAAAAGACAGACAGTGGGTAAAGCAGTTTCTCCACAAAAATCAAAGGATCAAAGTTTGGATCGCCAGCCATGATATAAAAAAGCTCCCACGGCTTTAGGAAGCAGGTCCCTGGGTCAAGCTGGCTAGTTAGCTAGCGGAATTGGCAAGCTCTGGGTTCACATGAGAGACTCTTCTACAGTATATGAGATGGATAGTGACTGAGGAAGACATTTGACACCAACCTCCACATGAATGTACACACGCATATGAACATGCACATAGGCATACACAGAACCACATTTTTAAAAACTGGATATTTTTACTTTGCAATGCAAAGACCGATACATGGAATAGAAGATAATCACAGGGCATGCTTTCAATTAAGTACTTGATTTTCATTTGATGCCCATGAAATTAGGATCTTAGTTGTCACTAGTCAATGTGCTTCCATCAGTTATGATCTTAGGCTTGAATCCTTGGTGTGCACTGTAATCAGTCAGGCTGAATAAACTGACCAAAGTTCTCCTAGCACACTGAAGCATCTCACCTAGTAAAGTGTCAGAAACTATCCACTCTCTCTCGTTTTCCAGCTACAGTGCCTCTGAGGTCAGAAACTGGCTTTTACCACATGTAATTTTTTTAAAAAGTCAATTTTTCAAGTCCTTATACTTGAGCCAGACTGCATATGATAACACCAAGATGTGCTTTCTTTCTTTTTTTTTTTTTTTTTTTTTTTTTGAACTGCTTCCACATAGGTTCAGTCTCTCCAACTGAGAGTTTTATCTCAACTCAGCACCATTGAGGAAAAAATAGGGAGATCATGAGTCTGGTCTCACTGATGCACAGTTTTGTTCTCCAGAAAACTGAGAAACTGGTGTCTGAGGAGCATTAAGTGATCTGAGGCTTACTGTTCCTTCTCTCCTTTGGTGTTGTGTTCCCAGAGAGAAGAAATGGATACAGCGAGACACGTGAGCAATCAGTTCTTGCTAGAAACTGGGCTACTGAAATCTTGGAATATCCACACTACAAAGAGTCACAAATCCCTTCCTTGGGCCCATTTTGGAGGGAGAAGCTTGCAAGGAAGCCAGTAATTCCCCAAGGTCTTTTTCCATGCATGTGGTGTAGACCCAGGAGTTAAACTGCAGCCCTTTTAAACTCATCCTGTTTGACACTGAAACCATGTTTCTGTGAATATCTTTGAAATTCATTCCAGTTGTATGGAGTTAAAAAGAGAAAAAAAGACGGTTGCTTGAGATGAATGGCATGTGGCCCCTACACATCTAACATCATAAGGAAATGAAGATATTTGCAGATCTCCATTTAATGTTAGCCTTTCACTGATCAAAGCAGCTCTTCTTCCTATGTAAGTGTCCTGGTAAATCCTGACCTAGTCCCTGTACACACCACTCACCATCCCCATGACTGTTAGGTCTTTGTGTGTTTCTTCAAGGCACATAATTAGACTTAGACTTCCTTCTTTACTCTTCCACTTCTGGGTGTCTATATATGTATGCCATGCAAGGGAAAGTGAGCAGGACATTTAGCAGAGGCAGAAACATTGTTTCTCAGAACTAAATGTTATCAACTTAGTCAAATGTGAATTTCAGGGGGTTCCTGGAAATAAGGCCACAGCATTTGGCAGAAAGATGAATCAGGGTTTTCATTTATCTATCATTCATGCTGGCCATCCTCAAGTCTCTGTCTCTTGAGTATTGAGAAGAAAGGTGTGTGCTACCATCTTGGCTGGGACCACAGCACTTAACCAAGTGAATGGATGCTGAACAGTGCCTTGTTCAGCAAGAGTCCGATCTAATGGTAGCCTCAGAGACAATGCCTCTAACATTTCTACTGGCTGTGGTTACCAGCCAGGAGAAGGCTTGCAGGGTTAAAAAGTGGTCTCTTTTCATGTTGTGGGGGGGCCTCTGGAATATGACAACCCAGGGTTGAGACAAGACATTAAACCTTTCTGAATTTTAGTTTCCTCATGATAAAATGGAAATGATAGTTATTTTATGATAAAGATGATGTGAGTATACAAGTATAGGCATGTATGTACATTGTGGTCTCATAGAGCCAGTATTTGGACTGTTGGCTTGCTTTAACTGGAAATTACTGCCTTCACTAGGGGCCATTAGCCCCCCCCCCCCCACACACACACACAATGTAGTACTCAGTACCTGGTAATGATAGGTTATTTTATTGACTGTGTAGTTTGAAGATACCTATGAATACTCTGTACATGTTAGACTCAATGGACTTTGGGAAGTTATGCCAGATGATAGAACACAGAAACCAAAGGCCGTGCATTATGATACTTTTTTTTTAAGTAAATGTCCGTTACAGGAAAATCTATAGAGGCAGAAGCAGGTTAGAGTAATTATTTAATGGGTCAAGGGTTTCCTTTTGAGGAATGAAAATTTCTAGAAGAAGGTAGAGATGATGGCTGCACATTGTGAAAGCAAAAACTTGAAAATGGTTAAAATAGTTTATTGGGTATTACATGTATTTCATCACAATTTAAACTATTTGTGTATGCAGACTTTCCAAACATCTTTCTCCAGCTCACTCTTCTCTAAGATTACTCATCTCTCTTGATATCTTATCAAGTTATCTTAAATATGAACCCATCAATATCGCAAGCTTTTCCATCCTAAGCCTCCCACACTGAACCAGATTTCTCACCACCCTCCAGAGTAGACCATGTGCGACAGTGCCTCCGTTTTGCTGAGGGCTACTTCTTGCTAGTGCTGACGTCAGTTTCTTAGGACACTGGACAGAGGAATGTCAGAGGGTGAACTCAAATCCCTGTTCCTGAGTTCCTGGCCAATGCTTTCAATGATCCCATTTCACGTGAGGCTGGTTTTTTCACAGCACATTTTCTAGTGCACAAAGGACTTCAGTTTTATGTTATTTGTATGGGATTGATGTTTATTCGTGTCTGGACTCTTAGGATCAGGTAGATTGTGGTCTCAGAGAGGCAGTATTGGCACTGTTGGCTTGCATTAACTGGAAATTACTGCCTTCACTAGGGGCCATTAGCACATCAAAATGGTGTTTGTTGAGCCAGGAAAAGTGATACATTATGTTTGCATTTATTCTTTGATCCCCAAAGACTAATTGTTGGTTTGTGTTTTTAAACACTCTTTCAAGTGCTAAGAGCCTCTAATGAGTTAAATTAACACACCATTAGGGTTAAGAATAGTGATGTTGATGTGGACACAGTGGACCAATTACTGATGCTGGACTATAGGATGAAACTCTGTATGCACAGAACCCAGCTGCCCTGCCATTTCTGAAAGACTTAGACACTTGGTATAACATTTTCCCTGACCTCTTCTGTTTATCCTTCCATCCATTTTTTGCTGTGAGGACCAGTCATTATGCAAATGAGGACATCAAGGCTTGGAGAGGCATTGTGCCCAATCAGACCAGCAAGGGAGTGGGGTGGGGACCTTGGAGAACCTGCCTTTGTGCCTAACACTTACTGGACTTCTTCTGATGTTTGCACAGAGTCCAGCTTGATACCAGGTGAAAGGTGAGCTTCCATAGTGATGCCACTTAAAGATCTGATTTAGCTCTGGCGGATAATCTCTTCCTGAAATTCAGTCAGCAAAGCATGGTGTGGGGCAGGGAGGAGGGGGGGAAATCTCTGGTAGCTGTGCCTACAATATGACAAGGTGCTTGGTTCTAAGGGGGAGAGGAACTTGCTCCATTCTGCAGAGATAATACAGTGGACATGTTAGAAGCTTCCAGAAACTTAGATGCTCTAAGTGAATCTATTCCACCATCTAGGATGATGTCATCATCTTTGTCAATAACTGCTATCATTTTAGCTGTGTGAAACTGGCTGGTTTTGTTGTTGTTGTTGTTGTTGTTTTGTTTTGTTTTGTTTCAGGGATGTCATCTTATGTCATCTCAGTTATAGAGCCTGGAGTATTTTTATATAGAGAAACCCAATGAAATGGTAAAGTCATAGTGGTCCCTAGGTATTGCTGCCTGCAGCTACAGGTGAACTGGAGACCTGAAAGAAAATTCTGGGGATATACAGGAAGGCGACGAAAGAGAACTGAGTCAGGACGACATTAGCCGATCATGACCAAAGCTTTAATAATATTTAGTCAATATAGCCTTCTGAATAAATCCCTGCCCCCAGACTTCAAGGAGAGATCCGAGAACTCATTGGCCCCAGTCTCAGCAAGTCGCCTTCTAAGATCAGAGCACTTCATGTCTAACAGGTCAAGGATGCTTCCAGGTGAGACTGGCCTGAGGCTGCTATGACTTCCAGGTGAAAGCAGCTGTATTGTTCTCTGAAGAACAAAGGCCAGGAATAACACAAGTGGAAAGAAGTTGGGGGGGGGGGGGGAGGAGCTGACTGAAGAGGCTAGAAAGCCTAGCTCGATGCTGGAGGGGGAAGGGACACCTAGGGATATTCTCTTGGGGCAGTTTGTGTTATATCAGCTAGACTCCTCCATTGGGCTGTTCTAGCTTTATTGTTTGTCTTTATAGTCTTGCTTGGATGGGTTCCAAATGTCCTAGATTCTTCACATATCTAGGAAAAAGCCAAGTTAACTTGCCTTGGGCAGAGGGACAGGGCCATAAAAAGGTTCATATCAAGACATGGACTAAATCAACCATAAACAACCCTTATATTTTGGAGTACTGGGGACAGGAGCAGAATTACGCAAAACCAAGAGCCTCCTCTTTGTCATAGGAGGGAGATATTTCCGGTATTTTTAATAAAAACAAGTTGTCATTGTCTGAAGACTGCTAACCAAGGTCTAGCTCCCCAGATCTAGTCTTGATGCTATCTATCCCTTTACTGTTCTGAGCAGTACAGCACTTAGGGGGCTGCTCTGTGCTAGGGGAATTTGGTTTCTTTTTAATATGTAATAATCACCATTACATCTCAATTACTTAACAAATAGAGAAGCACAGGGCCATGTTATTTCCAAAGAGCCTCCTGAGAGTATGGCTGGAGATCTCCAAATGTTATCCAAAATTAGCCTGGAGAGGGCAGGCGATCAGATTCTTTAATATGTGCCCAAGGGAACACGTGTGTATTATGTGCTGCTGATGCAGTTGTGCTGTGCTTACTTAGGGCTCACAGTCCTGAAAAATGCCACCCTCCTTCTCTTCCAGCTAAGAGATACTTAGGAACGTTGGAAGGGTCTGTAACAAGGTCCTTTCTGTTTCCAAGGATGGTGATTGGATGGGCTTTCTTCTCTTAAACTGAAAAGCCCCAGATTCTGTCTGGAAAGGACAAACAGAGAAAAAAAAAGTACATAAGAAGGAAAAACTCATCAGTAAATATGAAATCGTGGCAAAAAGAAGTGAAATTGTTTGATGGGTCAGCAACCAAGCAAACAAAACTTCACAACTGGATAGTGAGACTTTCCCCCTCCCCTTTGACTACAGTGGTTGCCTTTTAACTCTAGTTTGTCAGTCAGCGCTGTTAATATTTTATGAAAAGGGTGCTCAGGGCAAAGCAGCCATAGACCATTTTCTTGGGAAACATACATTTTCTCAAGGCATTTGTTTTTTAAGCCTTGGCAGTTGGCACTTTTCTTTTGAGAAAGTTCAGGAGTTGTTGAAGGCAGACCTCTTAGTCTTATTTCCAAGACTTGAGTTTGGCTTAGTGTAAGAATTGTGATCATGAAAGCAGCTTTGGTTTACTGGTGGCATAGCACTCAAATTAAATTTGGGTTTAGCTAAAAGCCCTCAACATATAATGAGGATTACAAGTTAGGGATCGGCCTGCCCCTGAAGTGTTCGATTTCATTTTGATGGGCATCTGGTAGGGCTCCATGCTTGTTGAGGGCAGAAGGCATGCTTTTCATCTACTGGAGCCTGGAGACCTCAGATACTCTGCGTGCTGGCTTTGCATGCGGGTCTTTATGCACAGTGAATAGCTGTGCATTTGTTGTAGAATCAAGCACTAAGTAAAGGGGAGAGAAGAGATTACCATTTGAGCACCCGGGTTTCCACTAAACCAAAGGTAAGCTCTTTGTAACTGTTGATCTGGGGAATAAATCCTCCTTTGTAATTCCACAGATGCTGGAAGCCTCCTTTGCACCAGCTCTTCCTGCACAGTTTCTACTGGCCTTGCAAATCTTGCAGACCTGCCAATGTGAAACTTCTCTGACCTTAATTGCTGGACGTTTCTCCCACCCCCCTCTCGAAATGGAAAATGGAAGTAATCCAGCCAGTGAGTTAAACTTTTCCATTTAAAAGAGTACCAAACCATTACATTTTCAACTCACCCCATAGTAACAAACAGTGATTTTGGTCAAGGCATTAGAAGCCCCAACATTTCAGGGTATGAAGCCATGCTACAGAATGTGACTTCTGTCATTTGGGTGTTTTTCTGTTAGGATCTGGAGATGACAGCTCTGGATGGGTGCTTAACATTTTTTGAGGCGACACAGCCTTTTCCTATTGGTGTTCTGTATGGTAACACTCAATACAATGAATAGGGCTGCACTGCTGGTTGCTTCTGATCAGACATGGGTGGGTAATGATTAGCACACACATGTTTATGTTATTTTAGCAGGAAACCCATGCACTGTTGGTGATGAGTTGGAGGTTAAATGATGAATTTTCCTTGCAACTATTCCTGCTGTCTAGTCTATGAACCGAAAGCCGGATTAACCTTTAATTACCCTCGACGACCTCTCAACCCTGAGACAACGTTTCCACTGCCACCAGTAGTATTTGCATATACAATTTAATGAGAGAAACTTCTGTTTGCATATTGGGAATCATTACTAGCATGCAGATTAATGGATACTTGCAGTGAGATAGGCATCTAAGCTAATGTCTCATTCTCTTGAGTTTCTTCTTCTTCCACCCTCTGATTCTACTGCACTTGTATTAATTAGATTACAGGCTGGCTTGAACCTATATCCTTGTTCAGAACACATAGCTACAACAGGATCTGCAAAACCACATTTTATTCAACTAGGAAAAAGACACAACTCCTGGGTCTTATAAAATACGTGTGCTATAAGCCTGTGTGTATGTACATATGATGTGTTCAACTCAAATATAGGGCTAGAGAGAGGGCTCAATATAAAGTATTCACTGCACAAGCATAAAGACCTGAATCTAGATTCCTATAACCCATGTAAAAAGTCAGTAGTGGTTGAGTATTTCTTAGGGGTTTTGGAGACACTGGTCCTGGGGGGCTCACTGGCCAGCCAGTCTAGCCAAAAATGATGAACTTCAGGTTCAGTGAAAGTCTTTGTCTTTCAGAGAAATTGAATATGGGAAAAATTCTTTGTGGGAAATAGAAATAATGTGGGAAGCATATAGGAAGATATGTTAAGTCAATCTCCGGCTTTCATGTGTGCATTCATAGATAAATGTTCCTGTACACATGTAAACATACACATGCATGTATCATGCAAACAAGTATAAAAGTTAGAAAGCCTTTTGTGTGGTTGGGAACTACTTACTTTTGCACACAGCTCTCCTCTGATAGTTATACCAAATGCTTCTGTGATGTTGGACAATTTTACAGTCAACAGAATGCAAGGACCAAGCTAATAAAAAAAATCTTTATTTTTCTGTGAGACTCAAAGGAGACTGATGGGGTTCAATAATTTGCTTATTACCTCCTTACTGGCTCAGTAGAGGGTTGTGCCTCCAAGCCTCCAGACCTAGAGCTTTCCCAGTGTCTCTGAACTGTTCTTTCTTTCTTTCTTTCTTTCTTTCTTTCTTTCTTTCTTTCTTTCTTTCTTTCTTTCTTTCTTTCTTTCTCTTTTTTGACTTTTAAACTATATATTTATTAATTCTTAGAAGCATGTACATTCAACATATTTTGATTGTCTAGCCCGGTCCATCTGGACCTCTTCCAGGTTCATCTCCACCCTCCCACACTCCATGTCCTGTGTTGTCTTTCTTAATGGGTGATACTGAATGTGTTTAAAGCAGGAACTAAGACTATTTAATGCAGTTTCCTAGGAAATCCACCCAACTACCAATGGAAGCCATCATTAAAGGTGTGTACACACACACATACACACACACACACACACACACACATATATATATATATACACACACACACATACACACACACACACACATTGTATACATAAAATGATGACTCTAACTTTTATCATCAAACTTCATACTTACATATGGGACCTTTTTCCCACCTCCATTGGTCCAAAGCTCATGAATGACTCTTGAGAGATTTTCAGGCCTTTAATTTTATCATTTTTTTTAAATGTTTCTTTTGATAGGAAGAAAAATGTGCTGGTTCTTTCTTTCTTTCTTCCTTCCTTCCTTCCTTCCTTCCTTCCTTCCTTCCTTCCTTCCTTCCTTCCTTCCTTTCTTTCTTTCTTTCTTTCTTTCTTTCTTTCTTTCTTTCTTTCTTTCTTTCTTTCTTTCTTTCTTTCTTTCTTTCCTTCTTTCCTTCTTCCTTCCTTCCTTCCTTCCTTCCTTCCTTCCTTCCTTCCTTCCTTCCTTCCTTCCAAGAAGAACAGGAACATCAGCTCCAACTTAACTTTAGTCTCTTCTTGCCGTCAGCCCTGATCCCAGCAGCATCACCCTCAGCCCTACCAGCATTCCATTTATTTTAAAGAGTTGCTCCCAATGGCTATATTCATCAGGATGGAGAAGACTGTTGGCTTTCATCAGGGAGTCTACCCTCTTTAATTTAAACTAAATGGTGGGAGTGGTGAGGTGGGGGGTGGCCAGCTTAACTAGGGAACACTTTGAACCACAGGAAAGATTTTTTTTTTTATGTGCTTGTACTATTCTGACACCCATGGATGTTGCGTAATTAAAGCTGGGTTGGGACTGGAAAGGTCTTTAAGAAACAGGATTAAATCAATTGGTTGTGATCCACTATCCATTAGTTGCTGACAAAGGTGTATCACGAGGTTATGGGAAGCAATTTTTCCCTCTAAGTGTTTTCAGCATCTTTTTATACCCACTTGTCTCGTCTAGACCCTATTCCTTTATACTCTGTACAACAGGAAAAACATTCCTGGAAACTCAAGGAGAACTAGTTCAGATAGCACTGTCTCTTTACTGCATTCTCTGCATAGAACTAGACAGTCTGGTTCAAAAGGACTTTCTCAACCCCTGGTGCAAAGTGAACACTGATTCTAGAGGGATTAGGGTTGCAGCTGAAGCACACTTAGTTTGTGAGATCACTTAGTTCTCTTCCTCCTAGTACTTCCCAGTAAGTAACACTTTAATACTAGGTGAAAACATGTCCCTTCCATTGTAACTATAAATACTGAATATGGGTGCTTGACACAGAAGACATTCAATAACAACAACAACAAAAAAAACCCCATGTGTTCTGTGTAGGTGTACACATGATAGATTAGTGCAGCATCAGGCATCCTATTCCATTATCCATTTAAGATTCCAAAGGGATGCTTATCCTTTCAATGACCTCATACAAATTCTAGTGCACAGCAAAGTTTTAGAAGAGAAAAGTCACTCTTGGCTTCTAGCAGTAGTTCACCCATTGTGCACCTTTCAGAAGTCTATTATGGGATGCTAATATCATTCAGGGATAGCTTAGGTAATAGGCAAAGTGAAGTGGAG
Organism: Apodemus sylvaticus; assembly: GCF_947179515.1. Taxonomy (NCBI): domain Eukaryota; kingdom Metazoa; phylum Chordata; class Mammalia; order Rodentia; family Muridae; genus Apodemus; species Apodemus sylvaticus. Next base: position 1,034,687 of record NC_067472.1, read on the forward strand.
TTGTGTGTGTGTTTAAACATCTCATTTGGAGAACTTCATTAAAGAAGGACTGCTTAGTAGACAACTGGAAAGTACTAATTAGATTCTGCTTTATTTTAACTTTTATATTTTTATTTGTACCAGAATTCATTTGACCTACATGTTAACCCATAGGGACTTGTTATATATATGGCTATAGTCTAGATTCTAGAATTTATGGATACTTTTAGGGATCTTGGCAGTGGTTCACAAAGGCATTCACTTCAAAAGAGAAGGGAAGAGATAATCTGGGATGTAGACCCAGGTTCCCCTAAGGGCAGAGGACATATAGGACAGGCTTTCCTACTGACTGGAATTGCTTTGGACCTCATTTGGTTTTGCTCTGACTGTGTCAGGACCCTTAGAGACTGGGCAAGCCTCTGGTGGCAAGAGGAGATGGAGGAACTTAAGTCTTGCAGAGATAGACAGTAAAGATATCAGGGAATGTCCTTGGGACCCATCGACCTGGGGGCATTAGACCCGGCCAACATTCCATTGACATGAGGGAAATATTAGAACCAAAATTTGGGAAGCATAGCAATTAATGCTGGGTAGCACTAGGTGGGTTGAAACTAAAGTACACATAATAACTACATAGTATGGTGATGATCCAACCTTTGTGAGGGGTGTGTGCTGATAGGTGATCTAAGAGTTTGGAGACCTCAAAAAATGCAGGGCCCACAATATCTCCAGGACATATGAGTGGAGAGTCCCTGTATTATCTCTAGCTTCCTTCCCCTTTATTATCTTGTCAGGGTGGATAGCTGTGGACTACTGGGATATTCCACTTAATTCCCAGGACCCAGAATGCGTGATGTTATTGTGTGCCTCGGGGTCTTTACATCTGCTATTTTTCAACCTTGGGTTCTCTTTTCCCGTGCTTCCTGATTTATTTTTTTTTTTTTAATTTTATCTTTGTGAATAGTTTACCATACTTCTTTGGTCAGTTGTGACCTCACTTCCTGGTAGGCCCCACTCTCCTCTCCATCCATCTCACTAGATGTTTTCCACCTTTATAACCTTCATGGTTTGAGCGTCCGGAGGGCAGAGCGTGTGCGTTTGCATCTGTATAAGAATGCTTGTATGCTTGTAGAGCTCCTGGATGAAAGGAGGAAGTGAAAGTCACACTCATTTTTGGCCAACTGCAGTTAGTACCTTGTTAATGGTTCAGGTCACCGAGAGGAGTCACTGTTTCGTACCATGTAAGCTGCTTGGGTCGCCAGGAGGGGTCGCTGTTGAAACTTCCTGTAAAGGCGAGCATTTTTCTGTTGGATTTTTTCTTTCTTTCTTTCTTTCTTTCTTTCTTTCTTTCTTTCTTTCTTTCTTTCTTTCTTTCTTTCTTTCTTTCTTTCTCTCTCTCTCTCTCTCTCTCTCTCTCTCTCTCTTTCTCTCTTTCTTTCTTTCTTTCTTTCTTTCTTTCTTTCTTTCTTTCTTTCTTTCTTTCTTTCTTTCTTTCTTTCTTAAAAGAGATCTAGCTTTCCCAACATGGAAAGGTCTAACTTCATTTACCTCCCCTTTTATTTCTCCATTCTCTTCAATCGCTTTGGAATGAGTAAGAGACTAATAAAGTCCAGAAGGCAAACCAGAGTGTCTTGACTTTATAGTGAAATGCCTGGGGCCCAGGGTTCTCCAGAAACCATAAACGGAAGCCCCCCAGGCCACCAAGCATGAACACCTTGTGGGAAGTCACAAATGAGCTGCAGAACTTGTCTCGGTCTTACCAGCTTATTTTAGAGCAGAGAGCCTATTTTGACAAGCAACAGCATATAAAAGAGGTTTTGGAAACGCTAGTGATTACGATCCAGCGCCCTAGAGCAGAGTTGTTGAGGCATGAGAACAACAGCAACAAAAATACCCCAAACAATAAAAAGCCTTACATGGACACTTCATGTAACCGGGCTGGGGATTCATTTGACTTTCCTTGGCCAAATGAAAACAGTGAACCCAGACGAGAGACATCTCATCCACAAGACTGGAAGACACACACTGCATTACCTTGATGACTACATGTTTAAAAGACAAATAATTAGAAAAGCATTTATATAAGTAATAGGAAGGTACCAAATGCCTCCAGTTCCATCCTTTAAAATAGCTTTAAAACAACAACAACAAACAAAAACAAAACAAAAACCTCAAATTCAGGGACATTTTTGTACCCCGGTAATAAATTAACATTTCAAAAGTACTTTTACCTGCTGAGATGGTTCATTCTGCTAATATGGGTAATGCTGTGGACTCGAATAATTAGTGTAAATTGCCTTTGAATAACACCGAGCTGGGAACAACTTTAACTCTCGAAAGCTTAATGCCTCTTGCTGGACAGGATGAAGAGCCCTTAATGGGGCCTGGAAAAACAACTAATACCTACAAATCAAAGAAGAAAAGCCGTTTTTGATGCATGTGTGTGAGAGTGTGAGTTTTAAACTAAATTGTTAGCACTTCCTCCCTGCTGAGGGTCACGGATTAGCAAGGCTGGGAGACTCTTTGAGAATCTTTCACACTGACCAGGGGAGGCAGGGGGTTCCAAACACAAGTGTTTTCTTAACCCTAATCCCTACCTCCTTGACCAGGACAGCTCTGCATTTCCCTCTAATTAGGTGAGGAATTAGAAGGTGGATAAATGCGCTCAGAGAAGAGGGTAAAGTGATTAGTTCATTCTGGACCATGATAGCAATTTCTGGCTACTCAGTTCTTTCCAAGATAATAACTTTTCTCTTTCTAAAAAAAAAAAAAAAAAAAAAGAAAGGAAAGAAAGAAAGAAAGAAAGAAAGAAAGAAAGAAAGAAAGAAAGAAAGAAAGAAAGAAAGAAAAAAAACCCACCAAAAAACCACCCTATTCCAGCAAGCCTCACGTGTATGTATAGGCAATGCTGATTTTCTTTGGGCAAGTTTGGGTCAGCATCTTGACAAATGATTTTTCTCTCTTTCATCAGAGTTTCATCCTGTTGAGAAACTTCTAGAGCAATTTCTCATCTGAACCATGTATGATAATTATTTGTGCAATCTGAACTAAATCTAATAACCTAACCCAAAAAAAATGTATTCGCATTCAAATGATCCTTTCAGTGAATGGGGAGAGGGACTTGACGCTTAGTAGCTAAGATAAAAGCCATTTTGATGAATTTCTCTGCATATGAATGCATTCTACTGAGTGTGCCTATTTTTTTATTTTTTATTTTTTTTAGAGATCTTGTAGATATTCTTAGTGGAACTGTAATTTTAAATTTCAAATTGTATAAAGCACTTATTGAATACATTCATTCAAACCAATGCGTTGCTAGCAGGTATTAATGGTGCTGAACTTGCCAGGGCTACCTAGATGCTGAAGGCAGTTTCTATATGAAAATTCCCGACAGGTATCAGAGAGAGAAGACTTTATTTCCTCTTGTGTCTAGACAGTAGATGCTGTGGTTGTGTCTGAGCTTTCCTCTGATTTTTATCCCTTTACATTTTACTCACCTGTTATAAGACTTACCTGTCCTAAACACACAATGAAAAGAACTTTGGCAGAGAGAAACACTGTAGCAGTAATAAACAAGGCAGAATGTCCTTCCACTTCCTGCCCAAGGGTGTCTGAAAGGCCATATTCCTCTTATCCTTTCAGAATGCTGCAGTTGCAGTGGGCAAGAATCTGACTGTGAGCATTTGGAACAATTTGTTTTAGTTTCTGAACTGTCTCAGATTATAAATGGGCCAGAGCAAAACAGAAGCAAACATGGGGACTGTGGCTGAGGGTTGAATCTTCGGGCTCAATTCTGGAGTTAGGCTCATCTGGAGTAGACACGGTCATGGCTGGCTCTCCCCTTGGGAAGGCATATTTTATTTATTTATAAACATATTTTTCTCTGTGCTGGAGTTTTCCCTCTCCTGGCCTACAAATGTAAAGCCTTCTGCACACGGCCCAGTGGTGTTGTACAAGACAGATCATACTACGTGAGCCAGAATGCTGTAGCCTCTTGATCTTACCAGCTTTGCTTCCTACATTGCAGATCTAAAGCAGTGCTGGTTAGTAGTTTGGCTTAGATGACCTCTATCTCTGTCACTGATTGGCAGGAGGTGACAGAGTGCCCTGCTGCCTGCTACTCCCTTCCCAGGTTAACCAGATTAAGGCACATACCTTGGAGGCTCATGCACATTTAAAACTACTCATCTGAGCCTCCTACTCCTTGGTATGTGTTTTGTGTTGTTGTTTGTTTTGTTTTGTTTTATTTCTAAAAGGAAATCTAGCTTGCTACTCTCTGATCTTATGCAGCATGTTACATAGTTCACCAGTTTCCGTGCTTTAAAATTCCTTGGAGCTGCACATAAAAGAGGAAATATATGTATGTAGGTATGCATGTATGTATGTATGTATATTTATTTGTATATATAGTGAAGGTCAAGTTTAAACTTTTGGGCTATAGCAAAGATAGGAAGTCAGATATCTGAGGCAGAGCAGCTTCACCCCTGGACTGCATCTGACCATTCCCATCTTTGGGGGTCAGCATGGGAAAACTCTATGTGAACAAAATGGGAAGTCCCAGCAGAAAAGGCCCAGCTGGCCGAGTAAGCTGGGTCTGGCACTCTTCATCCAATGTGGAGCTATTTGAATCTTATCTATTACTTCCTATCCTACAGTCTGGCCTATGGTTGTTGTTCTGTTTGTTTAAACATAGTATCGGAGACTACCTGAGAACCTTGGACTCTAACCCACTCTCATAGCAAGTGGCCTCGGTGCTGAGGCCAGTTCAACAGCTACCCAGGCTTGGACAGGAGGCCTTCATCCAGAGATACATCTGATAGGATCAATCAGTAAGTCTCCCAACAGAAGTATCATCGTGTCAAACTGTAAACTTAATAATTGACAGAATCCATTTAATGCAGCCTGTGAGAACGCCATGCCAGAAGATTAACATTTTCTGTGAATAATTACAAGTTCAAGCAGTTCAGCCTCTTATCACTTTATATGGAGTCTAGAAAGTAGGAGTGATCTTTTTTTAATTTGTAATTATTTCACTCCGATGTGAGGTCCAGCGGCCTTCTTCTTAGTCTTTCGGGATGGAAGACATTGGTATGCAGGAGCCATACAGGAAGACGCAGTACACTATCAGAGGAGGACATGTCTGATCATTCTTTAAAACCAACTCGGAGAAGTTAATCTCATTGAACTTCTTTTTATTCAACAAAAGAGTTGGCTGTTTCCAAGTCTAACATGACTATAATGTTCATTAAATGGACTTCTTTACACCTTTAAATGGATTAACTGCACATCTTTACAGTCTAATTATTATACATGTCATTCAAAAATATCACAGATCTAATTTGGGGCATGATAAAGGCCTTTCTTTCGCAGCCATGGAAAAGACACTGCAGTAAATGGATGTGATTTTTATCAGACCCAGTGCCTTTTTTTTTTTAAAGGGCACATGTTGCTCCTGGGAGGCGAGAAGAAGGGAACATGCCCTAGTCATTTTATTTCAGAGATTTAAGATTGGACCATGCCGATTCTCTTCCGGGCTTGCAGTGCCAGGCACCTTGGAGGTTCCTCCCGCCCAAGCCTGCCTGGCTAATGACTTCAATCTGTCCCAGACAGCTCTTAGATAGGTGATAAATTATGGACAAACCCATTGGGTCCTTGACCTTTGTGCTCCTTCGAGTTCTTTTCCACAGAACTTTGTTGGAGGGGGAGAAATCATTCATCTCAGACTCTAAGAACACACAACTCTGTATTCATGTATGGCTTTGACATCTACTCTCTTTGCTTTCCTTTTTCTGGGCTCTAGGTGAGACTTGCAACAATGTTTCACTGTCAGGACAGCAAGAGTATTGGGGAGGACCACGGAGTACCCCCTCCACCCCCACGATTCAGGCTCTTTCTGTTACAGGTAGAGAAAGGCTGAACTCTGTTGCCATTCATGACTCTAGTATTGACTGAGAGATTCCTACCTGGCAGCCACTGTTGTAAGCAGCCAAAGGCAGAGTGGGTATGTTACCCACTCAGGGAATGTTTCCTGGAGAGACATTGACATCTATGTTAGTAAATTCAAGGAAGCTCCAAGGTGTCCCCAGAGAGAGGGTCTGAGAGTCTTCAGTCCAGTCAGAAGGACTAGAGAGCTTGCTTTGAGGTTGTGTTTGCCCAGAAAACTCCTGTAGTTTTTCCCCAATATGAAGCCTCTTTCGAGCTGCAGGTAAGGAAACAGAGGTGGACAATGTACACACTCCTTGGAGCTGATGAACAACTGGCCTGGGTGGGAATATGGGGGCAGCTCTGCTGTTCCCCTGAGGTAGGTAGGTGGAAAGGGCTGTTCTGGCACTGCCACTTCCTAGGGACATGACCAGCAAGTGGCTCAAATACTTTAAATCTTGGCTTCCTCATTTAAAGACAGATCTTTCAGTGATCTGGGTTTCATAAACAGCACAGACCTAGAGACATGAGCCCAGGGCCCAAGTAGTCACTGTTGTCAATAATATCTAGTTTTCCCCTTATTGGCTGCCACCGTTATTGAGCTGGTTCTGAGCCTTTCTCTGGTCCAACTCTTTAATGACCTGTAGTGATTAATATTGTCTGGGAAGGGCTTACTTCATAAACACAACAGAAGGCCAAAGCTATTTCTAATCCCAATCTTTGACAAAAAAAAAAAAAAAATAAGAAGCACAGTTTTTGTTATGTCTTGGATTGCCATGAGACAGGGTTTTGTGAAGCACAGGCTGGCTTTGAACTTGCTGTGTAGACAAGTACAGCCTTGAACTCCTGATCTTCCTGTCTCCTTCTCCCATGTGCTGGGATTACAGGTTTGCAACTTCTGTCTTTGTCTTTTGAACGGTAAATGCTAAACTACAAAGAGTAGAGGCCTAATGAGGGAGGGTCAGTGGTGGTGAACACTACATCATGCAGATGTCTATGCAGAGTGGAGAGTCTTAGCACTTGTGGCCATAGGCTATTCTAGCCAGAAGCTATTTTTAGGATCTGTGGTCTCATATTCCACCTGGTACCTCATCTCCACCTCAAAATTGTCCACTGTTGCACTGAATGACCTTGGATTGTGAGTGAGGGTGGGGTGGTCTGGGGTTTGCCTGGGCTTCCACTTCCTAGCTTTACATCCCTGCTCATGTTCTTTGTCTCTAGCATTCCAAAGAGTGTGGGAGTAACAGGGAGAGCACGCTCACAGAGAGATGCCTTTGCAGAGCTGAAAACTCTTTCATAAATCATTTAAAATCCATGGTGTACCAACAGCAATTATCAGAATTAATTGGTCCTTAAAACATAAAGAATTGTGCTACAAAGAGTCAACATCAGCTTGGGACTGTACGTCTCCTCTTCAAGCCTTAGAAAGGAGCTTGCAAGGCAGGTACCAGGATAGAGCAAACATCAGCGAGTTGTGTGTTAGGTACTGTGTCCCTGTTTCCAAACTAATAAATACTGAATGAGTAAATAATTTTGTTTTCTCTCTGGGTTATAAAGATTCAGTCGTATTTGGCCAAGTAACTTCAGGGAATATCATTAAATACTTTTCAAACAGTGCTTCTTGGAGCCATATTCTGTCGTTGGACACTGTCGACAGTTGTAATGAGAAAGAAGGCAGAGGGAAATGTAAGTAGGGAGTGAGCACGGTCTTCATAAAAGGCTTCTCAAAACTGTGCAGAGAAACTAGTTCTGGCAAGCACGCAGGAGCTGCTCACTCCTGTACCTATACAGAGAGCAGCTGGGAGCATTACATTACCAGTGTGAATATCTGACCCACACAAAGACAAAGGGTTTTTAATTTTCATTTTATATTTAGTTACATGTATATGTGTTTCTGTCTGTCTGTCTGTGTCTGTCTGTGTGTGTGTCTCTCTGTGTCTGTCTGTCTCTCTGTGTCTGTCTGTCTCTCTGTGTCTGTCTGTCTGTCTGTCTGTCTGTCTCTCTATCTGTGTGTGTTTGTGTGTGTGCAGGTGCTGTCAGAGTCCAGAAGAAGGAATTAGATCCTCTGAAGCTGGAGTTACCTGAGTGCTGCTTGATATGGGTGTTGCAAATCAAACTCAGATTCTCAGCAAGAATGATATTTTTTTAATTAATTAATTTTTCCCCCCGAGACAGGGTTTCTCTGTATAGCCCTGGCTGTCCTGGAACTCACTCTGTAGACCAGGCTGGCCTAGAACTCAGAAATCCACCTGCCTCTGCCTCCCAGAGTGCTGGGATTACAGGCGTGTGCCACCACTGCCCGGCTAAGAATGGTATTTGATTTAAACCCCTGAGCTATTCCTTCAGCCCCTACACAGATTTAGAATTTTAACTATAAGTAAAAAAAAAAAGTTATAAAGATCTGATTTCCGAATGTTTAAGAATAGAAGGCTCGCTGAATGTGGTGGTTCCAGTCCTTAATGCCAGCACCCAGGAAGCAGAGGCAGGTAGATCTCTGTGAGTTTGAGGCCAGCCTGGTCTACATAGTTTCAGGGTCACTAGGGTGGGCTCTACAGTTAGGCCTTGTTTAAAAAAAGGCAGACAAAAGAAAATAGAAAAGAAGGCTAATATCTTATCTGTATATTATGCTTTGTGAGGTGGGCAAGTGAATCATATATGTAAAAATGTGTATGAGAAGCTGTTAATACCAAGGGAATTATCCACGGGAACCATTTGTTAGCCAGAAAGCATCCTAAATTATTACTTCAAGATTTTCTCTACAGAGGCATTCAGCAATGGTCATTTCTACCAGAGATTTATTTGATCTTTGCTATTTCACCCTGAACTCCTGAAGGAACAGACTACAGCTTTGATTTGCACTTTGCTGCTTCAGAGGGAGAAGGATCTTTGTTCAGGAAGTAACTCATTGAACAATTAACATGTGGAAACTATACCAAACAGTATGTGTAAATGATAAGTTCATGTTGAGTCTGCAAAGGGCGGAGGCTTATTCTTCCTGCAAGGAGACCGTGACAACTCTTGCTGATGGAATAAATGGGATCATTATATTTCAGCCTCCAAGTAATTATCAGAAATGAAGCTTTGTGAATTCTTTCCTAATGGGGCCACCTGTCACCCTTCAGTCTTTGTGTATAATGGCATTTCGTTTCTGAAATCAGGTTCCCGGTATAACTCTTCCAAATGTTAGCAACCAAGTCCCTGATTCCCTTCTGTCTTGCTATGTATGATATATAGAAACATTTTCAGGTGGTTTTCTACCCTCCACCCAATATATGATTGTATGCATCCAAAGTGCCCGTGGCAGGTAGAAAAAGCTACAGCAAAACCAGGTGTTTCAGCATAATTGCTTGCTTATAGGCAATCCTGATGCTGAAACATCTGTGTGAGGGAGGGTGAGGTTGCTATAATTTCTCACTGTGCTTTCTCTTGGCTATGGCCTGCTGCCAGCTGCTCTGGACTTGTGGCTACTACATCAGAGATGTTGAGACCCAAGACAGGAGGGCAGCTCAGCATTGGCTGCTGTCATGGAGCTAGAACTTCCAGAATTTACTCACAGCCTAAGCCAGGACACCAGCTACAAGGATGCACGGGCAGGCTGCATGATTTAAGACTTCTCAGGCTGATGGTGAATGTGGCTTGGCCCTGAGGTTCTCGTGTGATGCACTGATTCTTAACTGGGTCTCTGTAGGTTACTGGAGATTTTTCTAGACCCAGGTATGTATGTGGTGATGGTGCTAACGCCACTGTGGTTTGTTTGGTCTTTGAGATAAGAAGAGTTGAACCCTGTCTCAGATTTTGTGTTTATTCTGTCTGGGCTCACTTCCATAGAGACATGGTGTCAGCTTTGGAGGCTTCAGAGGAAGAGGATCCTTGTTCAGGAAGTATCTTACCCGGCAGTTGGCATGTGTAACTCAAACACGGACAGTATCTGAGGGGAATGAATTCATGTGGTGTTCCCAAACGGTGGTGACTTCCTTGCCTTTTCTCCAAGGAAGACACTGTTGTGGTTCTTTCAGTGACCTCTGAGTGACAAGAAATTCTTTGAGATAACCTTAGGTACTCCCTCCATGAAGTGGCTATAGTCTGACAACAGTTGCCGGGTTTACAAGGAAAGGCCTGTGAATGAATTCATGGGCCTACTAGGAACTGACCTGTTCTACAACATGGGGGAAAACAGTGAGTGCCTCTCATTTGAGTGACCACAAGTGAGTGGTTTTCAGGGGCTGGGAGTGAAGGTTGGGAAATTATACGCAATCACAAATGCCTGATCCAGGGGAACACTTGCCCTACCTAGGGAATCACAGTGCTGTAGGTCTGTGTGGATCAGGGCTGCAGCATCTCTTGGAAATATAATTTCACACTAATTAGGACTTCTCACAGCCTGCTTCCTGAAAGGTTCAGGTTTGCATTAGTGATGCAGATTTTAATCAGCAATCAAGTACTCTTTCCAAACGCAGCAAGAATCCCCCATATTCCCTTCTATCAACAAAAGATTTCCCGGCTGCAAGCTGGACCCAGCAATGGTAAGCATCTTTTTTTATTCGATATATTCTTTATTTACATTTCAAATGATTTCCCCTTTTCTGGCTCCCCACTCCCTGAAAAATCCCATAAGCCCTCTTCCCTCCCCCTGTTCCCCCATCTACCCCTTCCCATTTCCCTGTTCTGGTATTCCCTTATACTGCTGCACTGAGTCTTTTCAGAACCAGGGGCCACTCCTCCATTCTTCTTGGACATCATTTAATATGTGGATTATGTCTTGGGTATTCAAAGTTTCTAGGCTAATATCCACTTATCAGTGAGTGCATACCATGATTGATCTTTTGAGACTGGGTTACCTCACTTAGTATGATGTTCTCCAGCTCCATCCATTTGTCTAAGAATTTCATGAATTCGTTAGCTAAAACTATTCTCAACAGTAAAAGAACTTCTGGGGGAATCAGTGTCCCAGACCTCAAACATTACTACAGAACAATAGTGATAAAAACTGCATGGTATTGGTACAATGTCAGGCAAGCGGATCAATGGAATAGGATTGAAGACCCAGAAATGAACCCACACACCTATGGTCACTTGATATTCGACAAAGTAGCTGAAAGTATCCAGTGAAAAAAGATAGCCTTATCAACAAATGGTGCTGGTTCAACTGGAGGTCAGCATACAGAAGAATGCAAATCGATCCATTCTTTTTTTTTTCTTATTTTTAACCTGATTTTTCTTTTTCTTTCTTTTCTTTTCTTTTTTTTTATTGATATATTTATTTACATTTAAAATGATTTCCCCTTTTCTGGACCCCCACTCCCCCTGAAAGTCCCATCAGTCCCCTTCCCTCCCCCTGTTTTCCCACCCAACCCTTCCCACTTCCCTGTTCTGATTTTTGTTCTATACTGCTTCACTGAGTCTTTCCAGAACAAGGAGCCACTCCTCCGGATGTTCTCCAGCTCCATCCATTTGCCTAAGAATTTCATGAATTCATTGTTTCTAATGGCTGAATAGTACTCCATTGTGTATATATGCCACATTTTTTGCATCCACTCTTCTGTTGAGGGATACCTGGGTTCTTTCCAACTTCTGGCAATTATAAATAGGGCTGCTATGAACATAGTGGAACATGTATCCTTATTACATGCTGTGGAATCTTTTGGGTATATGCCCAGGAGTGGTATAGCAGGATCTTCTGGAAGTGAGGTGCCCAGTTTTCGGAGGAACCGCCAGACTGCTTTCCAGAGTGGTTGTACCAATTTGCAACCCCACCAGCAGTGGAGGAGTGTTCCTCTTTCTCCACATCCTCTCCAACACCTGCTGTCTCCTGAATTTTTAATCTTAGTCATTCTGACTGGTGTAAGGTGAAACCTCAGGGTTGTTTTGATTTGCATTTCCCTAATGACTAATGAAGTTGAGCATTTTTTAAGATGCTTCTCCGCCATCTGAAGTTCTTCAGGTGAGAATTCTTTGTTTAACTCTGTACCCCATTTTTAATAGGGTTGTTTGGTTTTCTGGAGTCTAAAAATCGATCCATTCTTATCTCCTTGTACTAAGCTCAACTCCAAGTGGATCAAGGACCTCCACATAAAACCTGACACACTGAAACTAATAGAAAAGAAACTGGGGAAGACCCTTGAGGACATGGGCACAGGGGAAAAGTTCCTGAGCAGAACACCAATAGCTTATGCTCTAAGATCAAGAATTGACAAAAGGAACCTCATAAAACTACAAAGTTTCTGTAAGGCAAAGGACACTGTCAAAAGGACAAAACATCAACCAACAGATTAGGAAAGGATCTTCACCAACCCTAAATCCCACAGAGGGCTAATATCTAATATATACAAAGAACTCAAGAAGGTAGACCCCAGAGAACCAAATAACCCTATTAAAAAGTGGAGTACAGAGCTAAACAAAGAATTTTCACATGAACAGCTTTGGATGGCTGAGAAGCACCTTAAGAAATGTTCAACATCATTAATCATTAGGGAAATGCAAATCAAAACAACCCTAAGATTTCACCTCACACCAGTCAGAATGACTAAGATTAAAAATTCAGGAGACAGCAGGTGTTGGCGAGGATGAGGAGAAAGAGGAATACTCCTCCACTGCTGGTGGGATTACAAGATGGTACAACCACTCTGGAAATCAGTCTGGCGGTTCCTCAGAAATCTCGGCATGACACTTCCGGAGGACCCTGCTATACCACTCCTGGGCATATACCCAGAGGATTCCCCGGCATGCAATAAGGACACATGCTCCACTATGTTCATAGCAGCCCTACTTGTAGTAGCCAGAAGCTGGAAAGAACCCAGGTGTCCCTCAACATGGAATGGATACAAAAAATGTGGTTTATTTACACAAAATCAGCATCTTAACCAAAATGTTGTCTCCAACCCTTCAGTCTTCCAAAACACCTAAACTCTTTTCTGTCCTCTAGTTAGACACAGTTTTGCATTCTGTGATTCTGACCACAGCCCCCAATTTGACACCTGTTGAAAAAATATTGGAACCATATTTGTAACTAATCACAACCAAGATGTCATTTTAATTAAGCTGACAATAGAAATCCTCCAGAGATGGGGCCCATGCCCAGGCTGGCACTCCTGGTCGAGTCTGGGCTTGCAGTCTGTTACCTGACAAGCCCAGGACAAAATTAACACTAAATATAAGGTAATTTAATTAACTCCTCCCATCCCAGCAGGCAGAATGTAGTGCTCTGGGCACCCTAGGCCTTCTGAAGTGGGGGATGACACCCCCAGCGGGGAAACACTTAGGCTAAGCTTTCATTATTTTAAGTGGATGATTTGCAGCTGAGGAGATGCACTGAAACTCTGTAGGCCACTAAAGTAACAAATAGCACAGTGTTCCTGCTTTTACAGACATGGCAATAAACTGTGAAATTCATTCACAGGAGTACATACCTTATATGAATCAGGATCCCTCAAGGATTCATGGGATATGTAGACTTTTCAGACAGGGAGCAAGGAGGAGGGCTGTGGAAAGAAAGGCAGACATAGAGAGAATACCTTGGTTTGAAAGTCAGTCTGAAAGCTACACCACCAAGAAGAAAAGACTTTGGCAAATATAAGAATACTTCTGAAATTATTTTATCTTGATTTTCGTTCAGCTGATTGATTCCTCTATCCATCTGGGGGTATTGAATCTAGGGCCTTGAGAACCAGGAATGTCCATCCCCCTAACCCATTTTTATTATATTAGGCAACATCTTACTAAGTTACCTAGCTGTACTTGAACTGGTGACACTCTTGTATCAGTGTCTTAAGTACCTGGAATTACAGTCCTGTACCATCATGGCAGGTTAAGGACTAATATTTTAAGGGACATATCAAAATCCTCTTTTATTTCCAAATGTCAACAGTGTTAACTCCATAATTCCTTCGTCTCCAAGATGAACACCAACCCATCCAACCCATTTAGTTGTTTCTCCCAGGGTCCAAGCTGAAGCCAAAGGACAGTGGGTACAAAGAGAGTGAACTGTCATGAACTGTCATGAATGTAAAGAGAAAGCAGGAAGTGGCAAAGTCAACCTTGGTGTGACAATGATGATCAAGTCCAACCTTCAACTCTCATGTAGATCGTTTGTGGAAGGCCTGAGGAGAAAGACCCTTTCCGGGGTCCATGGAGAGGCTTGCTGGAAGCCAGGTCTCTGCTGTCACCTGAGAGTGTTGCTGACAATCCACGATGATCAATGATGATCAATGGTGAAAACTAGCTGGGGCTCTGTATGTGTGGTGTTGGGGAGCAGACTCTCTCCATGTGAAGCCAATTAGATAGACTTCAAAACAATGAGGAAGTAGCAGCACATTTCCAAATGTGAAATAAGGTACGTGGGTCAGGAAATACCAGGTCAAAAAAAAAAAAAAAAAAAGCCCTCAGAACCTCATTAAAAGGCAGATCAACAGGATGGACCCAAATCATTAATTATGTTTATCTGCAACAAGGAAATTAAAATCTCGAGAGAAGCTGGAGGGGATGGAAACCTAGCCATCCTGCTCAGGGTTCTCCACATAGGGTTGGAGTAGGGAACCTTGGATGCTAGCTTCATTTTCTTTCATGAGGGACTTGGAGTGTAGGATGGGAGATCACTATGGGGAATTTGCTTGGTACTTGATGCCAGAGACACATCTAGCAGGTGCTTCTGATCGATTGTGTGTAATAGCTTGTATGGCTAAGCCAAAGCTGTGTTTGAGAGCTAATGCCTCTAACAGCGTCTTTGGAGCTCTAGGACCTATCAGGCACTGACAAGGTCCTCCAGTGACCTGGAAGTTATTTCAATACACAGGAACTGTTGTGAGGCACTGTGTACACAGGAAGTGGTTAGACTGGCCTTGCTATTTTATTTCTAGTGGTAGCAGTCAGTATTATTTTGTTTTTAGCCACAGCAGTGCTTTTCGGCAGCTGTCTCACCCACAAGAGTCTTTGTCAGAGGTGGGATTCAGGATGCATTTTAAGATGTGTTCACATTTTGTTGTTCTGTTAGGCTTTTGAGGCAAACCAGGCTAGTTTTGAATTTGTAACTTCCCTGCTCTGTCTTCTAAGAGTTGGGATTACAGGTGCATGTCTTGTTGCCTGGTTTTGGTTGTTTGCCTTCCCAGTGACAGTTCCTTTTATCTTTTTGGGCCTTTGATTTCAGAGTCCTGTGAATGCACAGAACCTCATGGAAGGGAAAGAGGACCCAAAACAGGAAGGTGTGGAGATGATCAGCACCTATTCCTCCAAGTATCTGCAGGTAATGAGAAAAGACAGGTCCTGAGGAATCCAGGGCCTGTGTAAGACTGAAGGCCTTTTAAAATGCAGGAGGAAGGAGAAGTAGCTCAGTACCCCCTCCTCCCCCAAATAGAGCATTGCACCAATTAGACTAGCTATCACAGGCAGCCTTGATCTTGGCAGGAACAACTCTGGCCATTGAGGAGGGATGGGAAGCCGGGAGAGGTGCCTGCTCTTTCAAAGGGAAAGTATAATTTGTAAACAGTCAACATCCGAAAAAGCCGTAAAACATCAGTCCTGACTTCTAGCAGTTTTACAAATGCCTGAGTAACTGAAATTCACAACGGTTCCCCCCCACCACCACTTTTTTTTTCTAAACTCACTTTGTTAATTTGCAGCCTGGTAGTGATTAGGGTGACAAGTCCCCAGGGATGGCCTCCAGCTCAGCTTGGAGTTGCAGGGCTGGGGTCCGGGTGTTTTTCCAGCACAGGTGGATGCAGATTCCAGGCAGTTCAAATCATGTCCTCTCTTCCCTCTCACCATCTTGCAGTCTGGCCTGGGAACTCACAGGCTAGGATTTGTTTGTTTTGTTTTAGAATTCTAGTGTTTCAAAAATCGCCATCATTTATCACTCATCTGAGCAATTGTGGGTCGATGCTGGCTGGATGCTTTCCCCTCCCAACTCCTCCTCTCTGCCCCAAACCGCCACCCCCCCCACCTCCCACTCTCAGGGGAAATCAAGAAAAACAAGATTCTACTTGTCCAAGCCCTTGGAGACTCCTCGGAATTGCTGGAATCGTCACAATAAGTGGTAGTAATAGAACCATATACAGGATTGTAAATACAAACTGTTCTGTGGAGTGGTAAAAAATAATGAAGCAATTAGGTGAAGTCTCATCAGCACCTGTGACTGACTGGTAGGGCATTTGTGCCTGCCTGCTATTGTTCATCAGGAACCACACACAGGCAGATTCAGAAGTTGTGGCACTTCTCACCCTGACCCCCTCCCCTCTCCTCACTAGTGCCTCTGTGCCCCCCGGCCCCCAAAGTGGGTCCATGCATGGGTGATCTGAGTGGCCCAGAATAGGCATGTGGGTGCCAGGGCTCAGTCTTTGGAAACCACAGTGGGAAACAAGAATCCTGCTTTCCAGCCCATTAGGGTTAATGCCACTTTAATTAGCGATTGCTGGGAAGCCTGAGAGTGCTATTTAATGGGCCATTTCTAGGCTAAACTGGTGCCCCACAGACAGACCGGAGTACATACAACCATTCCAATGGGAGACAGTTGAAGAAATGGAGATGTGGAAAACAAGTTACTGTTGGTTCTGAAGGGAAGTGACCACTGGAATGGTCACTAGCTTTCTGGTACCAGCCCCCATCTGGGATTTCTGTACAGAAGTGCACAATTACTGGAGCAATGCTACTTAACACTTATAATGTTCCTCACAACATCCCTTGAGGAGATTCTTCTATCAACCCACTTCATAGATGTAGAAATGGAGGCATGGAGAAATTAAGTGCCTCACCCAAGGTCACAGAGCAGGGTTTCCAAGCTAGTACCAAACATACACACACACACACACACACACACACACACACACACACACAAGACCCATTATTGTTCCTGTCTAGTGAGTTCCATACAGGGCTGTGGCCTAAGGGACTTTCACAGTGTATCTAATCCAGACAAACCAAAGACTGTGCTAAGAACTTAGGAAAGAAAATGGGTTCTCAAAGACTTGGGAGAAGTCATTGTATTCCACTGGTAGAGGAAGTGTAGACACAAGGTATGACCCTCACAGATCACAGGTCAGAACTCTTGTTGTTACTCAAAAAGTGTATAAATTAAACTGGAGAAACTCACTTGCTAAAATATCCCTCTTCCCAATATGTGTCACACAGACACAGACACACACAGACACACAGACACACAGACAGACACACACACACACACACACACACACACATACACAGACAGTGCTTCTGAGATTCCTCTTACCCAGAGTCTATCTGAGTCCACAGAGTTTAACTTAAGTCAAAGGCCACTTAGGGGTTTAACTTTTAAGCCACCAGAGTGTGTAGAAACCCCAGCCAGTTCATTGTGATTCTCTAATTTTACTTTCCAGTGCAGGCATAGTTACTTGTCACTGTTTTGGGTGTAGAGAAGCCAAGAAGAGGATCTTATGGGCTAACTATAGACAGACACCCCAAACTCTTTGCAATTCAATTTGTAAACTTGGGAGAAATGACCCTACTTGTGTCTGAGGCACGAGTGTTCTAGAAGTAAATGGCTTTTCACTGATAATTACTGTTATTTTCTCTGAAGAGGATTTGCCAGAGAACCTAACAAGGCTTATTACTGAAGTCTCTCACCTTGCAGGCCCTCCTCTGTGGCCCTGTATTTAGCTCTGATAACTTTGTCCTCTGATTCTTAAAACAGGTCTCTAGATAGCATAGGCTTCCAGCACCTGGAACCTGGATCTACCCCCAGGGCTTCCCAGAACAGGACACAGCAGCTTCAGCAAACTGCAGCAGCCTTGCCTGGCTCAAAGGTGAAGTTTCTAATTTATGGTATAGCGTGCTTGTGCGTGGAGTCCCCTTAAGGTCTGTGTTTCTTAAAGAAGCCCTGGGCAACCTGGGTCCAACCTTACTCCTACTTGTTGAAGACAGAAGCATGCTGTGACTCAATGCAGGGGCTAGTAGTTCACAGAGCGTCTAGCACAGGCTGGGTTATTTGTTGAATGAATAAAGTATAAACCAAGTGCTGCTACCTTAGAGCTCATAGGTGGGAGAGGTCATAATGACCTGAAGCAGACAGGTGTGGTCCATGGATATCTGGTGTGAAAAACAAACCAGTGTGGGGGACTTGAATCAGAAACCTGCCATAATTTGGGAGGTTGTGGAGGGTGGGAGGATGCTCCACACGTGCAGGAAGCCGCCATTCTCAAGTCGGGTTCCTATCCCCTGCAGTGCGGCTGATAACAAACGGTATATCTTCCTTTTCTAGCCTCCACCATGTCCTCTCATTTTCCCAGCTCGCAAACAATGCCTATGTCAAAGCAGAACCCCAAACATAAGCAGAATCCAGCTAGGAGGGTGAACGGTGCCCCCAGGCAGGGCTTTGGGCATGAGGGGGAGATGCTCAGGCCCAGATTCCACATGCTGTGTAGACTCCATTACCCGAGGACTTAGAGATCAAACAGCCCAACTGTGCTGCACAATGAAGGAGGAGGTCTTAATTTTACCATGTGCTTCACCCTTCCAGCCAGACTGTGAGAAACAATGCATTCCCTTTATGTTCTCCTGAGCGCAGAACCTCCCTGAGATTGTCTTGTGTTATCTCAGCAACATCTCTCTAACGTGAACAGGGGGGAGACTTAAGGCATCTGAAAGAACCGTGTGATTTCCCCTGGCCTGGGGTGAACATCCCAGCAACAGCAACCAAAGATAGCTTTAGCAGAACGGCTCGCTCCTTCTTAGCCTGCGACAGAACAGGATCTTAACATCGTTTATTTTCAGTTTCAGATCTGTATTTTAAGGTGTGTTGTTGGTTTGTGGAGAAATGAGTGTGCATGAGATGAGCTGTGTCATGTGCACACAGGACTCAATGCACAGCGTGTATGAAAAAGCTTAGAAAACAGCACAGACCAGACGCTGGGATATTACAAGTTTCTGTTTTCTTTCTTTTCATGGTACAAACAGGGTTTTCGATGAATCATGGGTCTGCCAAACAAAACAAAAAACAAAACAAAACAACCTAGAAAAATTTCCTTTTAAATTTTAACATCGATCAACATTTGGGAAATTGAAGTCACTTGAACATTTAACATTGAGAAAAGCAGACGTCTTTGAACTTCACTTGGTAGACATTTTAGCAGGCATGCCATAGTAGAAACACAAACCCACAGTTTTTATTTATTTGTATGAGCCAGTATTTTTTTTATTCTTCCAGTTTCCAGATAGTGGATTTAAAAAATTTTGAACAGTACATAAAAAGAGATAATGATTCTTAGGATTATTATTATTTTTTTTTTGATGCAGGGCTTCACTTGAGTGATAATCAGATATTCCACACTGCCACTCTGCCCAGACTTTGCTAAATATGAGCACTGGAGACATCTCAAGTCAATCAGTGTTTCCATGGAAATAGATAACCCTTTGATAAGGCCCAAGAAACAGTGTTTGAGATACTGTGAACCTCAATTCCCACACAGGAGTGAGATCAGGGTTCTGAAGACAAATGTGTGTTTGTGTAGGATGAGTGTGTTCTCCGAAAACCTTCATTGCTAAGGGTGATGACATACTATCGTAGGATTTTTAATTTTGGAAACAAGAGAGTAAATCACTTTGTACCTGATGCTTTTCAAGAGTGGTTAACCCAACTTTGGAAACAGTGTTTCCTATTCCTAAAGGCAATAAGCACACTAGCATAGAAAATGGGTGAAATATGGCTTCCCTGTCTGTGAGTTCCTAAGAAATTTATCTTAATTTTAGTTATTTCTCTCATTCCACTATTGCACTACATCCACACACATTTAATAATTTTTGTGAAATTCATAGCTACGTGTCTTGTATCACTTGGAGCTGTATGGACATTACTTTTTTGCTAATATTTTCTGCAAGAACAATTCTCAAAGTCTGCACTCTACTTTGGATTTTTAACAAGAATAAACCTACAGATCTCTATTTCTCTCACTCCTTTCTGACTAAATCAATATTTTACTAGAATAGCCCCCAATGAAAAGTCTGATTATTGAATATTGTGAAATCCACATCACTGTCCACAGCCGAGAGCAGTCTTCCTGCCGGTGGGTAAGAATTAAGAAGTCGCGGGCAAGAATCAACACAGGATACTGGATTAAGTGAGCCTTTCTTCCTGTGTGTTAGAGCAAGTTTTATGAGTTATAGAAGTCGCTGCCAGGGCATGGTTTCTACACACAGGAGTGATCTCTGCTGGGAAAAGGGTTGCAAAAGTCACCCGGCTTACCTTACTTGCCACCACAACTCTGCCGGCGCGAGTATCTCCAGTCACACAACAGTTTAACTCACATGGATCCAGGAAGAAACCATTTCTCTGACCGATTACATCTTGGTTGTTCCCAAGGACACATAGCTTTGGGGAAACACTGTGCATGCGTTCTTCAGTGGCTCCTCTCAATTTAAAGGCTGAAAGATGGGCAAGTGTCCAGTGGCTGCCCGACCGACCGGGACAGGAATTCGCAGCAGTAAGGCTTGTTCAGAAAGGTTTTTCCCGTGGCACGGCACAGTTCCACAGCACCCACTAGATGGCGCATGAGAACCACTTGTGTCAGGCACCCAGGCAAATGATCAGGTCTGTTCACAGGGAACCCAAAAAGTCCGAAAACAATCCCTCCCATACTACTTTTCTAATAGGTTTTTATCAACATCCCAGTGTTTACATGAAACCTAAATGGCCCTGATTTGTTTGGTGACGGTAGGGAAATCTTCCACAGAATATCCCAACGAGATTGCAATGTACCATTTGTAAACGTGGCATTTAAATCTTTATTAAGTCAGAAAAGGGAATTGAGATAGAAAGGGGCAAATAAATCTACCTATTTAGTACTGAAATTCAACAAAAATTTTCTAAGTGTCTACTGTGTGGAAATGTTACTTATAGAACATTCTATTACTCGAAACAAACATAAGTGCCAGCAAAGAAAGATACCATCACTTTCACATTGTACAGAATGTGACACCTACACATAGCTCTGGGACATCAGTAGCTGAATTTAAATCTTTTTTCTATTTATTTATTTGAACGTTTGTGAGCCAATGTCCTACTCTACGCATGTGAAGGTCAGAGAGCAACTTGAAGGAGTCTGCTCTTTCCATCATGCAAGTCTTGGGGATTGACATCATGTCCTGAGATTTGATGGCAAGTGTGTTTACCCACTGAGCAATCTTGCAGTTTATCATTTCTTGATGTAGAATAAATCTGAATGTCAGGGACAAAACCAAACCTAAACCCAAACCCCAAACAAAGCAAACAACAACACCCCCTCCCCAATCTCAGGACACAGCTTATAATTTTTTCCTTCTTAGAGCCAATAAATAAATGTAAATTCCTAAACAGAAAATACTGAATGGGACAAAGTTACAATGGAAGCAGTTTTTTTCTTTTGTGTTTGTTGTCATCAAATATAAAATTATGACATTATTTTAAAACCCACCTTCTGATAAGCATTAATAATAACAGATTTTATAGAAATATTCAGGAGGAAAATCCGCAAGAAAACATCTTCAAGTTGATTTTGAAAGTTCTGAAGATGACCCAAAGTCTCTGAAATATGTTTACTAAAAGTCAGTGGCTTAAAACAAACAAACCAGGGGGCAGTTTTTCTCTTTCACCCTCCTTAAAATAGGTGTGATATTTCTTCTGAGCCAACCTGGAGCCCAGAGTAAAGAATGGTCTCATTTTTAGATCACTAGTTGTTTGTTTGAACTGAAGAATTAGTTGCATTTCAAAATAAGGACATGCCTAATGAAATGATTAAAACACACAGAGCATTAAATTATAAACAGATGGGAGAGAAGTGGGTAGGGGGTGGCCTTGCTGGGGACCTGAGTCCAGGGGAGCTGGCAGCTTCGGGTTCCTATAGCAAACAGTTGCTTAAGCAACAGAGGACAGGAAACCTACCTTGGAAGACAAATCTCTCTCTCTCTCTCTCTCTCTCTCTCTCTCTCTCTCTCTCTCTCTCTGTCTCACATATTTATGAAACAAGCCCCCTGAGAGGATGGCCATTATTGACACATAGAAGGATTTGGGGAAGAGGGAGCAGGAACTGCTTCGTGGGTGAAGAGCTGTATCCAGAGGTCCTGTGAAGGAGTGAGTTAGGTACAATCTGGGATTCTGATCTTCATCTTTGGAAGAAAGAAGCCCTAACTGTTGCCTGGGTCCAGTTACTTGTGAAATACTTTCTTTACTGAATTTACCATTTAGCATGCTGCTCTGTGTGGTTAGAAGGTAGGGGCTTGGTGGGACAGAGTTTTCAGCAACTGGAAAAGAAACTCTGAATGGAAGGGGCATGTTTTTCAGACTAAGTGGGCAGTCAGCCAGGAGTACTCTAGTTGACATAGTACATCAGAGTTTAATCTTAAATTTCTATCCACTGGTTTCTTGGAATCCAACCTTTAAAAAAATATTAAATGTGTGCCATGCCTCTATCTTCCCTGGATATACAACAGTAATTCCTGCCCATCAACGCTGTCTTCCTGAATAATAGCGCCAACTCGCTTTGACTAGGTTAATGGATGTAGGTGCGGAGATAAAGAAAACTCGCCCTCTAAGATGTCATCTAGTTTTTAAAAGGCTTCTTGCCTTCTTCTGTTGTTTGTCGTCTTTGTTCTGGATATCTTCAAGGAAGAGGACAGCCTAGTTGCCATGATTGTAGCTTGTACCCAAGGCCAGCTGGCTCTTCACGAGTGTAGGAGGAACAGCATAGCCATCTCTGCTTAAATGCCGGTGCTGCGCAGCTGCAAAGGCATCTCCTGCAGGAGGACCTAATTGAGGACTGTCTGAGAGACCAAGGATTGCTGACTCAGACAATGCCAGCCAATCGGGAACTGCTGTTTAGAAGAGATTTTTTTTTTGGGGGGGGGGACCAATGAGTCGCAGGTGGAGGGTATTAAAGGAGTTGGCGGAGGCGGCAGCAGTAGCAGTGTTCATAAGAGATTGCTGCGGAGATCCAGAGTCCGTGTTGTTTATTCTGTGCCACCTCACCTCCAACCCTCAAGGGCAGGTAGGGTGGGGCAATGAGTAGTGCAGGGCACAGGCAGCACATGAGGGCAAGAGTTATCTCCAGAGATGAAGTAAGTGCTTACATTAATAGCAGAAAGGATATTCTGATACAAGTTGTTACACACACACACACACACACACACACTCACTCACTCACATATACTTCCTGAGAAGGGCTTCTGCATTGTTTCTTGCAGGTAAGGCCCTTCCCCTCCACCTACCTGTTCCGCATGTTGCTTCCTGAGTTTTCACTGGTATGGAATGTGTCTGGGCCTCATAGTGGGAAGTACTGCTCTGGGAGCCTAGCAGTGACTGGAGAACCATCCTTTCTAGAGTCAGCCACCAAGGGAAGGTGCAAAGGACTGACATTATACTGCCCTGTGCCCATCAGAATGTTCAGCCCCAAACCTAGCAGGAGACATGAATAAATGTTTAGGGCCTGTATTTTGTTTTTCCATACCACACTCACCAGGGAAGTCAGGTGCAGTGGGAGGCTTAGCTATACCATGGGTACCAGTTAATTACAGAACAGGGTTTCCCTGTCTGACTTCTCCTCAGACCACTATGAAAGGTTATTTATGGTTTTTTTTAGTGTGTGCATGTGTGTGGAGGCCAAAAGTAAACCTTAGGTATACTTTACTTAGCCAACATTTACATCTAGGTTGGCTGCCCAGTGAGTCCCAGGGCTCACCCTGTTTCTGCTTCTCAGTGGTGGGGTTACAGGATGTATTTACTTATTGGGGTTTTGGGGGGCATATGTCATGCATGGCGTACGTCTAGGGGTCAGAATGCAGCATGTGGGAACTGGCTTTCTTCTTTCACTGTGTGTGAAATTCCAGGGATTGAACTCAGGTTGTCAGGCTTGGCCACAAGGGCCTTTCTACTGGCACATGCCTGGCTTTTGATACATGGATTATGGGGATTAAACTCAGGCCTTCATGTTTGCATAGCAAGCATCTCCAACCCTTTTCATATTTATTTTTAAAACCGCTGAGTGTGCCCTGTAGCAGGCTTCTTTCAGTTTTGGAAAAAGACAGGCCATAGACACACAAATACAACATATGTGTTTGAAATATAAGAATGGTACCCACTGACAGTCTACCTCTAGAGAAGAGTCCTTGGTGATTTGACAGTATTGACATTGATCTGTGAGAGATGACTGTCCTTGAGATGGCTAAGACCTTCAGCTACAGGCTAGAGTAGAAGGTGAAATCCTGGGGGCTCGAGAGATGGCTCAACCCTTCACTGGCTGCTCCTCCAAAAGACCTGGGATCAATTCCCAGCAACCACATGGCAGCTCATAGCTGTCTGTAACTCCAATTCTAGGGCACCAAATACCCTCACACAGACACACATACAGGCAAAATACTAATGCACTAAAAGTAAATAAATTAAAAAACTTGAATGAAAGGAAAAAAGACTGATTTGATTTGATTTTGTTTTGTTTTAAAAAGAGGATTCAATAAAATAAGAAGTCAAAACTCTGAGGGTAGGCACAGGGTGGGTAACTTGTCGGTAGGTAATCAATGCCTATCAAAGCCTGTCACAGTGAGGTGAAGAAATAAGTCAGAACTGACCTATATGGGGTAGATGTGAGTCCCACAGTGGTTAGGCCTGGGAAGGAGCTACAGGTATGTCTGGAGCCACCACCTCAACCTGTATAGATAAGGCCATTCTAGTCTTCATGAGTTCAAAGAGACACTGCTGGCCCTGTAGCCAGAGCGGCAGCCAGAGGAGAAGCCATGCTCTCATCTGAATCTCTGGCTTTGCACACCTTTGTACAGACCTGGGAATCTGACCTCTTTATCTCAGTTGAATTTCTTAGTTGTCAGTTTTTCTGTTGCTGTGTTAAAATATCCTGACAAAAACAACCTACGGGAGAAAGCATTTATTTTGACTTACAGACTCTTGAGGAATGCAGCCCTTTCTAGTTGGAAGTGCCTGGTAGGAAGAGCAGGAAGCTGGCAGGTCACAGTGCATCTGTGCTCAGGAAACAGAATGGATAGAAAGTAGAGTTGGGCTATAAACCTGCAGGCTCTGGCCCTCCTTAGATCAACTTCCTTCAATGAGACTCAGTCTCCTAAGGGTTCCACAACTTCACTGAACTGAGCCACCACTGTTCCTAGCCTTTGGTGGGGGAAGTGCTAGGGCTGTGCATGTTGGTGGCCTGCTACACCAGGCATGTATTGGACCTGTAAAAGTCTGCTGATTCTCATGGGAGGTTTGCATCTACATGGGCTGACTCCCTGGATCTCGCCAAGCCGTCTTGGAGGGTAAGCAGAGGACACCCAGGGCAGAAGGCACAGAAGAACAGCGCATGGCGTGAACTCTCAGCTCCAAGCTTCTCTTGCGTGTGCAGGAGAGGGTAAAGGCTGACAGGTTCTGAGCTCCCTCCCTAGAGGAATTCTGTCTCACTGGCCAGGCAAGACCAGGCAACTGGCACTATCATTAAGTTTCCTAGGCTGTCCTAGTGCTGGGAACCCATGGACCTGTAGAGAGAAACAAAGCTAAAGGAGGCAGACTTCAGAGTGGACTGGGATGGCTTAGGGATGCTCCCAGAGGAGGGAAAGAATTAAGTAGGTCATAATTTCTTTTTAATTGCAATGAATATGTCTCAACCAGGATCCTCACACTTTCCAGAAACAAACCACTGTTCTTCAGGTCTGGGTGCCTTTGAGGAGAGGCAGAGACCAATTCAGGCCAAGCATCCTGCCTTTGGAATGGACTGCCTGGGAAGATGCCAGGAGGTTCTGGTCAGCTCTGAGTGCCCCAGTAAACAGCCAGAATCCTACCCAACCAGAAGGAGGCTCAGGAGTGACTCACTTGGCTTTGGGTCCAGTTGCCTGGATGGAAACAGCTTCAAAAGAATCCTAGGGTTTACTCAAGAGCAGCTGTGGGTCTGGGGGCGGGGGTGGGGTGGGGGGACACAGGGAGGGGAGGTGGGGAGGTGGAGGAACCTAGGAAAGAGTTGGGAAGCAGAGAAAGAGACCTGGTGGGAGGTTTAGGGAGATGAACAGACCTTATTTATTAGGGGTGGGTTGGGGATAAATCCTTGTGTGTGTGTGTGTGTGTGTGTGTGTGTGAGAGAGAGAGAGAGAGAGAGAGAGAGAGACATCAGCATGGGCTTTTTATTTTCCTCACTGGGTTGGAACTCACCAATTCAGTTTGATTGGCTGGCCAGTTAGCCCCAGGGATCCCTCCCCCTGGTTTATAAGGAGGCGTTTTACCAGGTCCTTATGCGGGCAAGGCAAAGGCTTAACTGACTGAACCATTTCCTTGGTTCTCCTTCTGCATTTCCATACAAACTTAATGGCCAAGCTGTCCTGATAATCCTTTGGGTCTCCACAGAAAACTATCTAAGTTTTCTTAGATACATCTAAGTATTCTTAGATGGTCAGTGCCTACACTTCTCAAAGCCACCCAAACATCCCACCCCAGAAGGGAGTCAGCGGGGGAAGTGGCTATCTGATGTTTCACTTCTTCCCCAGCCGATACTTATGTGTGAGGTATATTAGCTTTTCTTAAGTCAAAGTGAGTGTAGGAAGTTTGACTAAGGGATGGAGAAACCCCCAAACTAACAAAATCAGTCACTTAGGATTTAGAGCTGTTCAGAGCCAGGACCTTGCTCTATCTCAGGAAGACAAGAGAACACCTCCAACCCAGCAGCTTTACAATAGGTAAGAATACTGAATGGAACGAAATGCTGTCTATGGCTTAAGTTACTGGAGGGAAAACATGCTGCTCAGAGCTCGGAGTTTAGAAAAATAATATTAAAACAGGGACTGTTCAGAACAGGCAGAATGAGAAGGAGAACATGGAATTTCCCGCCCTGGAGCTATCCTGAGGGTGCAGGGCGTTCTTCATCATGGGTTGTTTAGAGTAATGAACCCGATCCCACCTCTGTGCCTGGGAATGGACTTGCTGACCCAGGCGAAGAGCTTTCCAGTCCAAACAATTCCCTAATTATTGACCCAGGTGGTCAGGGGTTGTCTCAGAGGAAGAGGAGTACGTTCTCAACCGGTTTATAAACAGTCTGTTGCCAACAGTGCTTTGTCATTGACTGTATCATTTTCAAGTTCTGGTGTTCAGCAAAGTCTCCAATAGGGTAGCTCGCCTCCTCAGCGACTTATTGGAACGTCCGTCCTCAGATCTCAGTCCTCTTCAGCCCAATGGAATTCCCATTTCCTTTGGGCTGACTTATAAAGGTACCAGGGGTCAGCCAAACGATTCTGTGGAAAGCAGCAGGGATCTTCACATAGATCTGTAAGCTGCCTCTCTAGCTGGTGGCTGAAGCTGTCTTTCAAGGGTAAGGATATTGCCTTCTGGGTTGTTCCCAGCTACAAAGGTGTAATTACTCTGATCTCCTCTTCCCCATATTTATTTATTTATTTAGCCACATCTTCTCATCATGGTGGCCTGATATGAAACTCTTCTATTCTCAAAATTCTTCAAAATTCCCTGCTGCTTCCTCCATCTTCCAGGCTCAGGGATTATCCTGAAAGGATTTTTTAGGCTGAGGAGATGGCTCAAGTGGCTGTTTTGCAAGCATGACTGAGCCTGATCTCCTAAAACTGGTCTTAAAAAGCCGGTTGTGGTGAGGCATGCTTACAATCCCAGTGATGTGGAGGCAGCAAAACACAGATCCGTGGGTTTTTCTCACCAGTAAGCCTAGCTTCCTGGGAGAGGTCCAGGCCAATGAGAGACCTTTCTTAACAAAGGGGGGATGGGAGGGTGGATAGATCCTGAGAAGGGACACTAGAGACCGACTTCTGGCCTTTCCATGCATGTGATGAGCACACCTCACACAAAGAAGTTTTAGTTTAGAAAAATCAATTTAATATTTCATATCTTTAGTCAATAAATACTTTGTACCATGATATAATAATATACATTATGTATATAAACCTATTTACTCAGGGTTTACCAGTGTGAAGGAATAAAGGACTTTCCACTTCGGAGTCAACCACATATTCCTGGTTGTTGGTCCACCTGAATCGTGTAGAAGACATTATGTATGTGAATATCATCTGTCTCCTCCCCAATGTCACATTAGAATTTAACCCTCACTAGGAGGTATGGGAAGGGTGGAGCACCGAGTCATCAGGGTGGAGCTCCAGAGTTGACTGCTGGTGGTTTCATAAATGGAACCAAGATCAGGAGAGACAGACACTGTCTGCCTCATCTTTCTTCGGATGAGGTCACATGCTTCTTTCAGACTTTGCCAGCAAGAAGTCTATTACCAGGTGTGGCTAGAGACCTTTCCTCTAGGCTGTGAGTTAAAATAAACCTCTTGGGCTGGAATAATTTATTTATATTTTATCCTGTCTGTGGTACTTTGTTATTAGTAACAGAAAACGGCCTGATACACCCCCCCCCCCCGCTCCCCAGAACACAGCATCCTCTGTTTATCCTTTAATAAGAGTTCTTAAATTAGCTCTTAGGCATCCTATAGAGGGGGAATTCACCACCATTCCTACTACAAGGACCTTTCCCTGGGATAACAGATGCCTGACTGGATAGCTTTATGTTCATGGGTCCGAAGTGGAAAAGCCAGGAGCTGCAGATCTGCATTCCTTGGACACGTCCCCATGCTAAAAGACACAAACTCAATTCTGCTGAATAAGGGGGAAAACCTGTGTCTGTCAAGTACCACCACCCCCATTGCTATAAGACTGAGACAGTAGTGGTCAGATATAACCAAGGTGTTAACACCTGGGATAGGTACAACTATGCCCCTTCCTCCAACTTCGTTCTGCACTGGGATCCTGTTCTTTTCCACCTACCGGCACCAGATAACCAGGGTTGAGCCAAGGACTGTCACAGTTTCTCTTATGCTTTATGCACTGGTTTAACAATTATATTTGAGTCTCATGTAGGGACAACCTCAGAGTACAGGAAAGGAAAGTTTTATACATAAGAGTGTTTCCTAGGAGCAAGAAATCAGAAATCACCAAAATGCTCTATGATCAAAGCCCTCTGAGGAGAGGCACACTTCAGAGTAAAAATTTATTTAGTGAGGCTTTGGAAGGCTGGAGGGCAAAGCTAACCACGGACAAAAACGATTAAGTACAAAAATTAGAAGTAAATGCTTTTTAAGATTAAATGGCCATAAATGATTTAAATAATAGTTCAAGTCACCAGGACTTCGTACCTTGGAGATTTCTGAGATGTGGTTAAGGGGTCCTTTAGCAGCAGAGAACAAGCTTTCTCTCCATGAGGACCTTCCACAGGTGAGGTTTAACATCCCCTCATGGGCTCCAGTTGCTTCTGCTGACATCCACAAGCCGCATGTTTGGGTAGTCAGGGAGTGTGTTGCTTTGCTGCACTCCTGGGTTCTTGGGGCCTGGCTCTTCCTCACAGAAAGTGAACACTTACAGAATGAATGAATGAATGAATGAATGACTCAAATGGAGGCCTGCTGCTCTTAGAATTTCTTTGTACCTGGAATTTTTCTCTGTTTATATCAGAATAAAGAATGTTAACTGATGTTATGGGATACTGCTGAGAATACAAGCAAGCAAGCAAGCAAGCAAATAAAAAACAGTAGAAAAGTAAGTAGCTACATTACAAAAGGAAAATACATGGTAGAGGTTGCACCTTCCTGCTGGAAATAAAAAGAAACTCTTCTCAGCTCCCAAAAATTCTTTTTTTGTTAGAAACTGAGGCAGGAGGATCACAATTTTTAGGTCCATTTAGGTTACATGGAAATACCCTGTCTGAGCTAGTCTTCTGTTACCAATGATAACACACCCTGACAAAGGCAACTTAAGGGAGAAAATGTTTACTTTGGCTCATGTTTTTTAATTTATTTATTTATATTCTTTAATCCTATTTTACAGTCCTGACTTTATCCCTTGGTCATTCTCCTGGTCTGTCCCCCACCAGTCCCCAATCCATACCTTCCAATCCCCTGTCCCTGTTTCCCAGAGGATGCCCCACGCCCTCAAGCCTCCAGACCGCCCCACTCCCTGGATCCTCAAGTCTCTCCAGGGTTAGGTGCATCTTTTCTCACTGAGGCCAGACTAGGCAGTCTTCTGCTGTATATGTATTGGGGGCCTCATATCAGCTGATGTATGCTGCCTGGTTGGTGGCTCAGTGTCTGACAGATCTCTTCCAGGGTCCAGGTAAGTTGAGAGTGCTGGTCTTTCCATGGGGCCACCCACCTCCTCAGCTTTTTCCAGCTTTTGGCCAATTCAACTACAGGGGTCCCTGGCTTCTGTCCATTGATTGGGTGCCAGTATCTGCATCTGACTCTTTCAGCTGCTTGTTGGGACTCTCAGAGCACAGCTATGCTAGGCTCCTGTCTGCAAGCACACCACAGTAACAGTCACAGTGTCAGGGCCCTGGGCCTCCCCTTGATCTGGATCCCAGCTTGTGCCTGTCACTGGACCTCCTTTCTCTTATGCTCTTCTCCTTTTTGTCCCTGCAGTTCCTTCAGACAGAAACAATTCTGGGTTAGAGCTTTTGACTGTTCTCCACTTGATGTCCTGTCACTCCACTGGAGGTGGATTCTACAAGTACTCTCTCCTCATTGTAGAACACTTTATCCAAAGTCCTTCCTTTTGAGTCCTGAGATTATTTCACCCAGGTCTCCAGTACGCTTGAGAGAGTTGCCCCACCTCCTACCTCCTGAGGTTGCCTGTTTCCAATCTTTCTGCTGACCTTCGGTCCTGCCCTCCCCCCTAGTACCTGATCATGTTTCTCTTTTCCCCTCCTGTCCCCTCTTTCACCAAGGTCTCTCCCTCCCTTTAGTTTCAAGAGTACAGCCCATCATGGAGAAGCCACACAGGGTTCACTGTATCCAGTGAAGAAGCAGAGAGTGATGGATACTTGTGCTTCACTCGATTTCTCCTATCTAAAACAAAATAAAAAATATTTTCGGATGGGAAAAAGGTAGGCATACAGATATTTAACTTACTCTTTCCAAAATGTAGAACAGTGGGACACGTTGTTTCATGGAAGAGAAAATTTTGATAAGGGACAAAACTCACTAGATACATTGGATGAATCCAAGAGAAGAGAGTCTATGAAGTCTGGGGAAAATATTACTGTTTTTAGAAAGCAAAACCAATGGTTTTGGGTCCTAGAAGAATGGAAAATATGAATAGTGTCTCTAAGAGTTTCTACGTATACCTTGCCCTCTGTCCTTGCCATCAGATACCTGCATGACCCTGGTGCATTTCTTCACATTTAGAAAAACCAGCATGGATTGGTATCTATTAACTGCTAACTAAACCCTAGATGTTTGCATTTCGTGATCTTTCTCCCTATTATTTTTTTATGTGTTGTCTTCCACACAGAAGAGTCCCCTGTGTGCTTGGCTAGATTTATGATCATGTGTTTTCATTTGTTTTGAGGTGGATATCAACAAATATATAGATACATTTTAAGTTTGAATCATGTTGGCGTGTTTGTTGCTAATATAATATTTTGTTTTCTCATTCATCCCATATTCTGAAGCCTCGGGAAGTTAATGGTTGTAGAAGTTTTTATTTTAAGTTGTTGGCATCTCAATCCTCCACAAACAGGGATTGCTTTATATCTTCATTTCCAGTCTGTACTCCAATTCTTTTTTTCAGTAGCACCCAGGTGATGTGTGCAATGAGGGTAGATGATCCAGACCTTATCCTTTCATGGTTAAACACAGTGTTAACTGTTGGCTCTTGACAGATTCTCTTTATCATTCTGAGGCAGTCCTTTGATTCCTATTTCTCTAAGTTTGTTTTTTTAGATCATGATTGAGTGCCAAATTTTGTCAGAAGTGTCAAATTGTGATTATATGATCATGTGATTTTTTTCTGTGATTATGGTGTGTTACATTGATTGAATTTAAAACATTGAGCCAACCCTTCACCATGGTACAGAATTCCCTTTAAATTTTGCCCAATTATATTTGCCAATATTTTATCAAGGGATGTATTGTTTTGCATCCCTACTCACATCTGTCTCAGAATTTCTCTCTTGTTTTGTACAGTTTTGTCAGCATTTGTCATAATTGTAATGCCAACCTAATAAACTGCACAGCTGTTCCTTACACTGGTGTAGACCTTGTTGATTCTTAAGGTACTGAGTAGAGACCTCAGTTGAACTTCTTGGCCTACAGATCCCTCCCCTTTTTAACATTTTCCATGTAATGGATTCAACTTCCTTGCTAGTCAAAGTATCTATTTCACATTGAGTTTTGGCAGTTTTTATTCCCCTAGCAATTGGTCCATTTTATCTGAAC
Source organism: Apodemus sylvaticus (assembly GCF_947179515.1). Lineage (NCBI taxonomy): Eukaryota > Metazoa > Chordata > Mammalia > Rodentia > Muridae > Apodemus > Apodemus sylvaticus. Next base: position 1,066,789 of record NC_067472.1, read on the forward strand.
TGTCGAATTATGAATAATGATTTATTTCATTACTTTTTTTGATATTTAAGGGTCCATGTTAGATTTCATACTCCAATTTTTGTGATTTTATATTATCTGCTTTTTTATGTCCTGCTATATGTGTGCCAGTATTATTTATCTTAAATTAAAAAATTGTATGTGTATGTGCACACTTTTTTTGTTTCATTATACTTCTCTATTTTATCTGTTTCAATTTAATTAATTTTTTTTTTACCTACCTTGAAATTTGCTTTAGGTTCATTACACTCTTTTTCTGAGTTTTTCACATGAAATTTTGGATTATTGGTTAAATATTTTGTCTTAGTGTAGGCTCTGATGAGTACTACTGATTTTCATGCTAACACTACTTTTTCCATGTCTGCCAAACTCAATCTATTTTTAATTTCTGCTTGATTTGTATTTTTTGTTAACTTCTCCCAAGGTGCCCTTTTGCTCACAGTCTATTTAGTAATGTGTAGCTTATTTTCCAGATGTTTTATGTAAGGTATATTATATCCATTTCTGCTATTGTTTTCTGGTTTGAATCCAAATATGGTCAGAAAACATCTTTTGTTTGATTTTCTTTATATTTGGGGTTTTGAAAAGTAACTTAAGATGTGATCTCTGTTGGATATTTCCATGACTACTTGACAAAAGCAAGTTCCTGAGTGTTGCCAGATGAGTTTGATAGGTATGAAATCCTCATGATTTATACTGTTGATGTCTTCTTGACTCCATAGCTGTCTTGGGAAACACTGATAGAGGTACTCTTATCCCACTATAGATGGATCTACCATCTCTTTCAGTGCTGCTCCCTATTGCTGAAATCTTGTTGGCTTGTTGTTTGGTCCACACACTTATGATGGCTGCATCCTTTTACTGAACTGGTTTTTCATCCCTATATAATGTCCCTCCCCATCACTGGTAATATTCTTCACTCTGAAATCCTGACTTTTATTCATTGTATCTGCACAGCCTGTCTTTCCCCATCTTTCACTTTCTACTTGCTTATTTATAGGTGTGATGAGATTATTGTGGACAGAGAACACTCAGGTCTTGGTTTCTGATCGACTCTGCCCATCTCTGTCTTTTAGTTGGTGTATTTTGATCATTAATGATTATTGCCATGTTAGATCTATCATTTAATATTAATTTAATGTTATCCTTTTCTCCTTGTTCTCTGTTTTCACTTCTTTATTTGCTTTAAATTCACTTCCTGTGTTCCAGTCGAACATATATATATATGTATATAATATATGTAAATATACAATATACAATTACAAATATATAGAATACATTGCATATTTATATATAATGTATTATATATATTTGTATATATATTTATAATTGCATTTAAATTTATCTTAGTGCTTTGGATGCATGTATTTCTTTCTATAGCATTTCTCTGCTTGTCTCAGGCATTGTATTTGGATAATTACCAGCCTGTTAGAACCTCCTTTTTAAAAAAAAATCAGTTTCACTGAAATCTGGAAATATTATTTCTCCTCTTGTCCATTTATCCTTCTTCAAGTAATGAAACTTTGTTAAATATTTTCTTTAATACATTCTGAGAGGTGTCACTGTTACAATTCCTTTCTCTGTGTCCTTTTCTGTCTTTCTTTCTTTCATTTATTTGCTTTAAACATAAAGAACCCATGAGGAGAAGACATCATAATTATCTATATTTTTTGCTTGCTGTATTTTTCTTCCTTTCTTTCTTTCTTTCTTTCTTTCTTTCTTTCTTTCTTTCTTTCTTTCTTTCTTTCTTTCTTTCTTTCTTTCTTTTTTGATGTTTAAAGATTTCTTCCTTCATCGTTCCACACTGCTAGCTGTTCTTCTACCACAGGTCTGCCCTTCCTTTTACTTCACTTGAAAATTTAACAATTTCTCCTTTTACCACAGGATATTTTCCTGGATATTGTTTTTTTTTTCTTCAGCATGACAATGACATACCACTAACTATGGATTACACAGCTTCTCCACTCCTGTCCATAGAATTTTCTCCCTTTTATAGGAGTGGTGTCTTGCTTATTGATGTCAAGATTTCTTTTTTAGCTGGGCCTGGTGACACAGGCCTGTCATCCCTGTGACTCATAAGACTGAATTCCTAGTGTTAGCAAAACATCCCCCAAATTTAGATAATACTGATAATGGTGGTGATGATAATCATCCTCATCATCATCCACCTCCTCATAATAATAATAATAATAATAATTTCCATATAGACCTGGTGGCATGGGACTTTCCATATAGCACAAGCTTATTCCAGGTACATAGAAAACTTGTTTTCATATCTCCTGAGTACTAGGATTATAGGCATGCATCACCATGCAAGTCTTCTTTGCCATTAATTTTAAGAAGTTTGATTATGGGCATGGGGAGAAATGTCTTGGTTAATAGAGTCAGCATGAAGACCTAAGTTATATCCCAGGATCCATATTAAAAGGCCAGGAGTATGTTGGCATGCCCTTGTTATTCTAGTGGGGAAGCAGAGAAAGGTGGATCCATGAGGCTTGTTGGACTCAAATAGGTGACCTCACTGTGAGACCCTGTCAGCAAACAAGATGGGAGACTCCTAAAGAACAACACCTGGGGCTGACGTGCACATTTTCCTCCGTTGTTTAGATTAGGTCCTTTCTTCTCTTCAAATTTAATTCAGGTAATATTCGATTCTAGCCAGTGACACTTTCCTGTATTCCATCCATTTGGCTATTGATTTAATCTATATGTATATATGTGCATAGTTGAATTAATAAAAATATCTATTATTTTATTTTAATTTGAGACAATGTCTCACTATGTAGCCCTGGCTGACTTGAAACTCATGATGTAGATCAAGCTGGCTCAGATTCATCAAGATCCCTGCCTCTGCTTCTCTTGTGTTCAGATATAAAGTATATGCTGTCACACCTGCTATAATTAGAAATATTTTAATATAGGCTTAAGCATGAGAGTTAATAAAGAAAATTATTCAAGAAGATAAGCCCAAGAGCATGGGTGTGGGTTCTCTAAGAGAAAGTTATAATTTATCCTCTATTTCAGTTACAAAAAATTCCTCATATCTTCTATTTCCTGAATGAGACATTTTTAATGGTTTCAAGTTATCCACTATTGCTCATCAAAACATTTTTATGAGGCTGTTTCAAAATCTTAGACAATTTTTGAATGTCTTTGTTACCCACTATGGGCATCTGTTGACTGTCTTTCTCCTTCAGTTCAATGTCAGCCTGATTCTTGGCATCCTGAGTTATTTGAGTTGGAATCTGAACATTTTAAATACAATGTTGTAAGACTCGGAATCTCTACAAGAAAACTCTTGGAGGCAATTAACATTTCCAGCAAAGTTGCAAGATACAAAATTCTGCTTTTAAAAAAAAAATGTCTTTTTATTCTTCAGCTATTTGTCAGAGTGTTGACTACCTTCTTTTTTTTTTCTATATTCTTTGTTTACATTTCAAATGGTTTTCCCTTTCCTGGTTCCCACCCTCCCCATAAGTCCCATAAGCTCTCTTCCCTCTGCCTGTTCCCCAATCAACCCCCTCCCAATTCTCTGTTCTGGTAATCCCCTACAATGCTGCATCAAGCCTTTCCAGGACCAGGGCCCTCTCCTTCTTTCTTCTTGGGAATAATTTGATATTCCCAACTCACATATTGTGAGTTATGTCTTGGGTATTCAGAGCTTCTGGGCTAATATCCACTTATCAGTGACTGTATTCCATGTGTGTTCTTTTGTGAATGAGTTACCTCACTTAGGATGATATTTTTCAGTTCCAACCATGTGCCTAAGAATTTCATGAATTTATTGTTTTTAATTGCTGAGTAGTCTTCCATTGTGTAAATATACCACATTTTCTGTATCCATTCCTCCATTGAGGGACATCTGGGTTCTTTGCAGCTTCTGGCTATTATAAATAAGGCTGCTATGAACATAGTGGAACATGAGTCCTTATTGCATTCTGGGGAATCCTCTGGGTATATGCCCAGGAGTGGTATAGTAGGGTCCTCTGGAAATGTCATGCCCAGTTTTCTGAGGAACTGCCAGACTGATTTCCAGAGTGGCTGTACCAGCTTGCAATCCCACCAGCAGTGGAGGAGTGTTCCTCTTTCTCCACATCCTTGCCAATACCTGCTGTCTCCTGAGTTTTTAATATTGGCCATTCTGACTGGTATGAGGTGAAATCTCAGGGTTGTTTTGATTTGCATTTCCCTAATGACTAATGATGTTGAACATTTCTTAAGGTGCTTCTCAGCCATTTGAAGTTCTTCAGGTGAAAATTCTTTGTTTAGCTCTGTATCCCATTTTAAAATAGGGTTATTTGGCTCTCTGGAGTCTAACTTCTTGATTTCTTTGCATATATTGATATTAGCCTTCTGTCGGATGTAGGGTTGGTGAAGATCTTTTCCCAATTTGTTGGTTGCCATTTTGTCCTTTTGACAGTGTTCTTTGCCTTACAGAAACTTTGTAATTTTATGAGGTCCCATTTGTCAATTCTTGATCTTAGAGCATAAGCTATGGGTGTTCTGTTCAGGAAATTTTCCCCTGTGCCCATGTGCTCAATGTGCAAGATACAAAATTAACATATGATAATTAGCAGACTTTCTATGTACCAATAACAACATGCTGAGAAAAAGATAAACACATTCCAGTCACAATATCCTCAAAAAATATCTGCGAATAAATATAACTAAAGAGGTTAAAGACCTCTAGAATGGAAAGTTTAAAATCTCTAAAGAAAGAGATTGAAGAAGTCACTAAAAGATGAAACGACTTCCCATGCTCATGCATAGGCAGAGTTAATACTGTGAAAATGACTGTTCTACCAAAAATAATTTACAGTCAATGCAATCCCTGTAAGAATCCCAATTGCCTTCTACATAGAAATAGAAAAACAGAAAAAAAAAAAAAACCAAAAAACCACAGAAACCGAAAAAGCAAAAACCAAAACCCTAAATTTCTTATGAAAGCTGAAAAGATTGCAGATTATCAAAGCCATCTTTAGCAAATAAGAATGGTTCTGTCCTCAAGTTATACTACAGGGCTATTGTAATTAAAATAGCATGATAGTGGCACAAAAATAGATCAAGATCAATGGAACAGAGTAGGGAACCACCTGTTCTTCTAAGATATCAAGAATACACACTGGAGAAAAGATATTTTCAACAAAGGATGGAAAAACGACATTATGTGTAGAAGATGAAACTAGATTCTTATCTCTCATCCTGAACCTTACTTTTTACCCAGTTAATTTTCTTTTGCACAGCTTGGGGAAGAGGACAGGAGGTGGGGACATCACCTCATTATGGACAGGAATGGGTATCCAATTGCCTTTTGCTTTCTACTGATACCACTTTGAGGGAAAGGGCCCTTGCTAATGCTGGGTGGGGGTGTGAGTTCTCTCTTGTCACTAACTTAGGTTGTAATACTTCTGACTTTTCAGTTGCCTTCTGACTCCCCTGCTGTAGAGTGGAATTCTTTATTGCTACAGGTTGAAAGCTAAGGAGATGGTCTCCACTGATATCCACAAGCACATGGTGGTTTGGTGGTGGGGGAAGCTAATTACCACCTGGGATCAAGGTCCAGCTTCATGACTATGTCATCACATTTGACACCCAGCAGAGGCTGGGTTCCCCCTTGGTGGTCTATGAGCCCACTCAGGCTCTGCTGCTTCTCTCTGATGCACAGCTACACCAGAGTGATCGCCAGAACTCTCTTTTCTTGCTCAACTGACCCTCTACTTGTCTCCCAAGAAAGCAAGCTTTTCGTTTGGGCTTGTATTGTATTTTGTTTTGCTTGTATTGATTGTCTTTACAAGGTTGCTGGTTCTTTCAGCACCTAATCTGAATATGGAGTCTGAAAGAAAACCAAGGACTCTTGGGTTGTTCTGCTCTTAGGGTTGATCTGCTCTCTGGCTTGATCTGCTCTCTGGCTTGATCTGCTCTCTGGGTTGAGCTGCTCTTGGGGTTGAGCTGCTCTTGCACGCTGCAGTGCCCATGCAGCCTCTTTTCTCACCCCTGCAGGGTCTTTTGTTTCTCATACAAGTTCCATGGGTTTTAGTCTCATTTAGATGGAGGAACAAAACAGGAAGAGATCCCTCTGCCACACTTCCTGTCTTTGTTGATCTTCACTTTTTGAAAAATAAGCACCTTTCTCTAAAAATAAAATTGAAGGTACAGGCTGCTCAGAAGAAAATAAAGTAGAGCAATGTGAAGCAGACATGGATGTGAACACCGGTGCTAATGTTCACAGAGTCCTCTGGGGAAAATTGTTCCTTCATCTGAACTTCAAACCCTGCTAAACAGAAAAGAGGCCTCTTTGCCTGTAGACAGCTGTACTCTTTTTTTTTTTTTTTTATTTGATATAATTTATTTACATTTCAAATGATTTCCCCTTTTCTAGCCCCCCCCCACTCCCCGAAAGTCCCGTAAGCCCCCTTCTCTTCCCCTGTCCTCCCTCCCACCCCTTCCCAGTTCCCCGTTCTGGTTTTGCCAAATACTGTTTCACTGAGTCTTTCCAGAACCAGGGACCACTCCTGCTTTCTTCTTGTATCTCATTTGATGTGTGGATTATGTTTTGGGTATTCCAGTTTTCTAGGTTAATAACCACTTATTAGTGAGTGCATACCATGATTCACCTTTTGAGTCTGGGTTACCTCACTTAGTATGATGTTCTCTAGCTCCATCCATTTGCCTAAGAATTTCATGAATTCATTGTTTCTAATGGCTGAATAGTACTCCATTGTGTAGATATACCACATTTTTTGTATCCACTCTTCTGTTGAGGGATACCTGGGTTCTTTCCAGCATCTGGCAATTATAAATAGGGCTGCTATGAACAAAAGCAATACTACAGAGCAATAGTGTTAAAAACTGCATGGTATTGGTACAGTGACAGGCAGGAGGATCAATGGAACAGGATTGAAGATCCAGAAATGAACCCACACACCTATGGCCACTTGATCCTCGACAAAGAGGCTGAAAACATCCAATGGAAAAAAGATAGCCTTTTCAACAAATGGTGCTGGTTCAACTGGAGGTCAGCATGCAGAAGAATGCGAATTGATCCATCCTTGTCTCCTTGTACTAAGCTCAAATCCAAATGGATCAAGGACCTCCACATAAAGCCAGACACTCTGAAGCTAATAGAAAAGAAACTGGGGAAGACCCTTGAGGACATCGGTACAGGGAGAAAGTTTCTGAACAGAACACCAATAGCGTATGCTCTAAGAGCAAGAATTGACAAATGGGACCTCATAAGGTTACAGAGTTTCTGTAAGACAGCTGTACTCTTAAAGCAATTCTCCTCTTCCCTTTTGTGGCTCCTAGAAACCCGGTGGGGGGAGGGCAAGCGTTATGGTAATTTAACTGAAAAGGGAACAGTGCTGTGTAAACTGGGACAAAACATAGGCTCTAGCAAATATTTACCATTAAAAAACTGAAACATTTGTATTCATACTGTGAAATTCTTAACAATTCTCTTTTGTGAAAAAACATAAAACCCAATGTTAACAGAAGCTCTCGTCCCTATCATCTAAAACCGGAATATTTTACCTGTTCCAGTGCTTCGAGTTTGCAAGCACGAGAACACTTGTTTGGAATCAACGAGAGAGGATTGGGATTTACTGTTTTTTTGCCCCTTTCAAACACACAGCTCCATAACTCCTCCAACTCATGAATCACGCTTTGAAAGTCTTGAGTTATATTTTGAATCCTCATCTGGACCCAAGATGGAGAAATAGCCTCTCTTTTTAGTTTCAGATTCTTTCCGTGCAACTGAGGCCAAGCCCCACAGCATCTTTCTCCACCTGCCTGTGCACATGTGGCTCACTAGGATGGGGGAGCCATTCTAAGGAATATGTTATGATGCAAAGAGATGGCATGTTTCTGACCCTGAATTAAAGACAGGAGTGCTCTGTAGTAGAATCTTCCTTGGGTACAAAATGATCTCACAGGATGAGAAAATTCCTGGGATCAGTCTCTCATTTACCTACATTACTCTGCAAAAGACAAGAAAGAGGTGAACTAGGAATGGGCTTTCTCTTGAAAACCCAGAATGGAAAAATCCCTTAGTTGCTGTGTACTAAATTTGAGAGGCTTAAATATAGAATCTACTGAAGAGGATGTTTTTAGGCAAATAGGACCTTACATTAAAATAGGTGATGTTTCGTACACGTCTGTAATCTTAGTTATGCAAGAGGCTGGAGCTGGGAGATTGCAATTCGAGGCTGACCTGGGTAATGAGTGAGTTTGTGGCTAGACTGAGCAATCTAGAGAGACCATGTCTTCAACTGAAGTTTAAAAAATAAAAAGCCTATGTGTTTATTCAGAGGCAGGATGCCACTCAGTGGATAATGGCCTTTATTCTTTAGAACAACTAGACATTTGGTATGATTGAGGGCAGTGTGATTGCTGAAGAAGAGAAGTATCCCATGCATTTTCAAGACAGACAGCAGATTCAAAATAGCTACAACCCACAAGTTACCATCATAGCAGGCCCTGACCCAGGCTCTTTCCTCTGTGAAAACTCCCTCCTCAGAATAGCTTTATGTACTGATCATACATGCTTCAGGTTGGCTTAGCTGTTAGCCCATGCTGGACTCTTGCCTGGAGTGTCAATAAGTGTCCTTGACTCCTCCTTCAGGATTGTGGGCATTTCCTGTGAAGTGGTTCTTTCTCTTACCTCTTCAGCACTTAGGCTCAAACAACAGGCTCAACAGCTTGTTTTATTCTCTCTGTAGGGAGAGAATTCTCATAAAAAATGGTTTGAATCACATGTCGGGGTAAAGGTGTGAGTTATTTTTTTTCTTTTGAAAGAACAAACCACTCTATGCACTGGAAATGAGAGAGGTTTAGAACGGTTGTCATGTCCTAACACTCTCTGTGCTTCTGTCTCTCCAGGGATTCCATTGTTCATGACCCAAACACTGGTAGAGAACTGGTAGAGAAGATGTTGGCCCATGCTAAGAAGAAAAAGGTATAGGCCAGAAGCTTGAACAGATTTAGGATGGATATTGGGAATTGACACATCAAAGTACATACTCTGGAGGGACCGTAGAGTATGTACTACCCAACATGGCCAGAGGATCTGATGTTCAAATTTATCATCCAACAGAAGGGACAGAGCAGGGAGTGACAGGAACATATGTCTCTGGAAGGATCATCAGAAGGTGGGATTGTGGACTCACATACAATCCTGTCTGACCATAAAACCAGCAAGACTGACCTGTATTGTAAGATACTGTCTTCGGGGTGCCCATGGTTGTAACTACTGCAAAATCCATTGAATATTTCTAACATGATTTAAACTTCTTGGTTACCTCTATATACAGGTCTCTCATCTTTCCCCTACAGGGTTAGAAGCTAAGACACCAAAGGGTTTCTATACTATTTACAAAAATACGATACAAAATCAAACAATGTTGAGCAAAAATAGCATTTCAATGTTGTAAACTATTTTCTTCTCCATGGGTAAAGGGGAGAGAGGAATTGCAGGTCTGCACATGGCTTAGGCCACATCTGAGTATAATCCAGTGGAGGGGCTCAGAGATGTTTGCAGGATGTTGACTAATGACTTCAGGATTCCATTAGTGAAATCCCAAGGGTTGACAGACTTTGGACTTGGCTAAATTTGGACATTGGACATTTATTTATCCATATTAATTGTAAACAGCTCAAGAGGATTCAAACTAATTATTCCCCCTTGGAGGCTTGTTGTTGAAACACGGAGGGCGCATTTCTTTCAAAAATAAACGACCTGTCACCACTTGAAGCAGGTCTCTTCTTTGCAATCCATCTTATGCTCCGGTGTTGGGTTCACGTTCCCAAAGCCCCTCCTCCCTCATGACCCTGTTCCCCACTGACCACTGCCCGCCAAGTAGTGTGTCTTACATACCCTTCCTCCTGGGCTTCCTTTCCCACAGTATAGAAACCTCTCCTTGGCAATGGGCACCTTATGCTTTGTCCCGCAACATAAGGTGGGGACCACCCTGGGGGCCGTATTTGTTGTTTCCTGGCAGGAACCTCTTTCCCATTAGGAATCTCGGGGCCAGCCTAGTCTAAAATTCACAGAAGGAGTGGCTTGTGTGTATAACCTGCTTGGGAGTCCTCCTATCTTACCATTATTGGATGTGGGATCCTCGGCTGGATCAGAAGTTCTTTGAGGGTGAAGATGGGCATCCTTGCCCTGAGAAGAGGCCTTAAAGAAAGCTTATGAGCATCAGATGAATAAACGGAGTCTGGGTTTGCTTAGTTATGGAAATGGGTTTTCTACACCATTCCTGGATCTATGGTGAACCCTAGGTTACTCATTACAGTGTCCCTCAATTACTCACTTTTTCACTCTGCCAGCTTTCAATTCCTTACTCTCAAATACATCCTTTTCTAGCCTGACTTTGGTTTGTTGCCACATCTACCTCAGGCAGCCCATGTTCCCTGCTCCCATCCAACCATTCTGCAGAGTGGAAAACCTCTTCAGCCCATCTCTTTGGATGCATTTGTGGATTTTAACTCACTCTGTTATCCCATTTCTTTGGTAAAAGTAAAGGCAAGGATGAAGACACCCTGCGACAATTTGACTAAATAAAGTAAAAAGGGAGTGGGGGTATTAGTTTTCTAGGACTCTCTCAGCAACATCCCGGAAGCTGGAGGCTTAAGACAAAGAAATCCTTTTGCAGTTTTTCCTCAGAGGCCTCCTTGCTTGAACCTTCCTAGCTTATTGAATTCCTGGCACTCTTGATAGGAAACTGAGTCCTTTGACACACCAGCCTCCATTACAGCGTGGTCCTCTTTCTGAGTCTCTGTCTCATTCCTCCTCCCTTCCTTCTCCTTTTGTGAGTGTGTGTGTGTGTGTGTGTCCCAGTTAATTTTGTTGTTAACTTGATACACTTGGCAAAAGAAACCCTTAAGTAAAGAATTTCCTGGATAGTATTTACATGTGGAATGTCTTTGAGGCAGTTTCTTGATTACTAATTGGTGTAGGAGGGATCAGCCACTGTGGGTGGTGCCATCACTGGGCAGGTGGGCCTGGACTCTGAAAGAAAGCATTAGCTTGTGAGGGAGCTAGCTGGCAGACCAGCAGTGTTCTTCCATGGTTTCTGCTTCACACTCCTGTCTTGAGTTCCTGGCTTGACCTTCCCTGATAATGGAGTATAATCTGTAATCCAAATAAAGCCTTCCCTCCCCAGCTTGGTTTTTGGTCAGTGTTGTATTGCAATAACAAAATGAAACTAGTACCATCTGTGCAGGAATGGGAGGATGTGAGGGACAGAGGTCAGTTATTCTCTACCTTATGTTTTGAGGCACAGTCTCTCATGAAACCAGGAGTTGGCTGATTCAGCTCAACTGGCTGAACAATAAGCCCAGGGATCCTCCTGACTCTACCTCTCCAACACTGGTATTGCAGATATGACCTGTACTCTAAACCCTCCTCCCCCACAAGAATGCCAGGAATCAAACTTAGGTCCTTATTGTCTTCATAGCAAGTACTTTACCAACCTCAGGCCCTTTCTTCTCTTATGAGGACAAAGTAATTGGATTTATGATATAGCCTAATCTAGTGTGACCCTGTTAGTATATTTGCAAAGACTCTTTTTCCTGCAATGGCAGGGACTTAGCCTGTGGCATTGAAGATAAACACTTTAATATCAAGCAACATTCCAGCCAAAGATCTTTTTTTTTTTCTAAATAAGATGGCATTCTGAGGTCTTGGGTATACAAGAATTTTTAGAAGAACAGCATCCCTCTTACTACAATGAGAAAATGGGGATGGGAAACGGCCTGTCAAAAGGAACTGTGCTAACATGTTAGATCCCTCTAAAACTCATGTCTTGAAGTTTACTCATCAAGGTGATGGTACCAGGTGGGACATTTGGTCGGTGATGTTACAAGCTTCTAGCCTCATGGATAGGATTTATGATTAGTGCCTTATGACTCCCTTGACCAGATACTGAGTCTTATGCTTCTATCTTAGATGTCCCACCTTTGCCAACTATAAAACCCTGATTGCTTATCAACAGATACTTGGAGTGTCCACCTGTAATTCCGGTTCCTTACCTAAGAACACTGTCAGATTAAGAACTTGAGGACCCACCATGGTCTGACTCCTGTATAATAGCATAAGGGGTGAGGGAATTTCTTAACCTTATTTTCTGTGGCTCCATTTTCCCCTCTGTGAGATGTAATGGCAGCTGTCTGGGGATGAAATGAAATAATGCACGAGAACACTTGGTTCAAGGCGTCTTCTCAGTAAGATCTAGTTGTGCATTGCTGGCTAGGTGAGGTCTGGGGCACAGATGGCGAAGGTTGCTACAAAGTCGTGTAAAGAACTTCTAAAGGCATGAAAGGGTCTGGCTGGAGCGTGAGGGAAACTTCAGGGACCATTGGAACAATTAATACATGCAGGGAAATGTGGGCTTTGGTTTATCCAGCAGGTCTAGCTTTGAGCAAACAGGATCAGTAGAGTTTATAGGGAGATAGGAAATAAGAAGGTGTATATGGGGGATGATTGGAACATAGTCAGGGCAAGCAGTGGACATTGGGGGTGAAGAGTAGTTACCTATACCCAGAGTTCCAGTGTATGTGTGGGTCCTAGGAACTCCGGTCCCCCAAGGGGAGCTTAAGCCAGCTTGGGCAGTACTCTGTGCCTGCCTTTCCGTATGCTGGTTGGCTTTCAGCCCCATTGTAAATCCTGGTTTGCTTTGATGTGTCACAGCCATTTCCTCGTTCCCTTTGGTGGAAGCGCGACTGCCCACTGCCAGGTTGTACACTTACCTCAGATGTTTCATGCCAAATGCTGTTTTACAACCTTGTATCATACATGTCTCTGCCTCTGCACTTCTTTATCTATAAGTAGGGTTATATATGTGACTCTGTGTCTGGTACACTCTGACCTCTGGATCATTTCCAGCCTGTGTCTAGGGTCTGCAGGCATTCTAAATCTTGTGTGTCCTAATTTGTGTTTTCCTTCCCAGAAGGGCATCCTGATGGGCTCTGGTACTGCTCTGTATCAGGGATGTATCTGCTGTTCTCCCCCCCTCAGCTACAAACCATAAAATTAAGAACGGCAAGACTCTCTTGATTAATTTCATTCGAATGACTTTAAATCCATTGACTAAAATGCCTGTTTAAATCATTCATTTTTGCAAATGTATTTGTAAATAATACTTAAAAAATGCTTCATCTAATTATTTTTTACCACAGCTGAATGTTAACAGATTGAAGATGAGATTTATGTTTAGACAGCATTAAGGTACTAATTTTTTCTCAACAATAGGCACTGCAATTGACAAAATTAAAACAGAAAATGAGGACCAACAAAAAATTAATTTGCACCAGGCTTAATAGTTTCTCTAAGTAAATCCAGCCACTCCTTGGCTGCCTTAGAAAAGCCATAAAATTTTCTGAGAAGAATCTGGCGCTGAGGATTCCACACTAATTATGTTTCCTCCCTCTCTACTTCACCCCCTTTCCTCTGTCCGGGAACATGCAGTTTCCATATCCAAAATGCTCTGGGCTCTGCTGGGGTAAGAAAGTCAGGGGAGGCAGGGGCAAGCTGGGAACCACATAAATAAATGGGAATTTCCATGTAGACGTGAGGCTTTTCTTTCTCCATTTTTTTTCTTCAAAAATGAGAATAAGGCACGAATATAAATTCCAAAAAGAGCAATTTATTTAAGTCTATCATTTTTGGCAACACAATAGAACGCACGTCGGGTGAGCAGTCACAAATCACTTCCCTTCCCACTGTCTTTGGGCTCTGCCATATGTTGGTGGTGGGGATACAATTCGCATGTTGAGCTTCGCCTTCCTCCTGTGTGAGCCCACATATTGAGATTTCAACAGCTTGCCAGCCCAGCCAATGTTTTGGGACAGTGGAGGTGCAAAGACAGAGGAAGTAAAACCATCCCTGAATTCAGAGTATTTTTAATTGTGTAGCTATTTTTATTCTTTAAAACCCACAGCTCTCAGTGAAAGGGCAGCACATCCCACTGGATTCCCTACTGACAAGTTCTCAACGGACAGCTGAGGTCAGTAGGCATCCTTACTTCTTCTTGTCCAATTTGGTTTATGGGAAGATGTCATTCAAGAGGTCTGTGGCCACCCAATCAAAAGGAAGTATGTAAAGTCTTCATTCCCTTGAGCTGCTCCTCGGATCTGGCAATCCTGACCTCTGATTCACACAGAAGTTCAGCTCTATGTCCCCATTCTTTATCACCTACTGGACATTGTATTTATCCTCTAGCCTGGAAAGTTAAATTTCTTGCATAACCATCCACCAAGCTTGCCTTGGTGATGTTGGCCTTGGGATAAACCCAGGCAATGTTTGGTGGTTTACCTGGTTGAGTTCAACTTGGAGCTGAGAAGTGGGGACTCCAGGTACTTGGCAGTATTTGAACTGAAATATCTGATCTTCTCAAAGCTATACAATCAGTGGTTTTTTTGAGCAAGTTTATGCCAAGCCATCTTGGGATCCTCTACGGACCAGCACTTGTCCTGTCAGTCTTTCTTTGTCCTGGTTGTCACTTTTGTACACAGATTCTCCATTCTTCCCCATAACTAGGAGGATGTGAGTCTGAGGGATCTACCTGGTAGAAAGGTTATAATATTATATGTCTCCTATGGATGGACTTGGTCATCTGTGAGCTAAGCAGTGTTGGTGGGTAGGCTGGCAAGATAAGGGTGCTTGCTGTCAAATCTGAGGACCCTAGTTCAATCCCCAGAATCTACCCTGTGGATGTTAAGAACCAATTTCCTCAAATTGTACTCTTATACCTACATGGCACAAGTGTACTCTCCACTCTCAGATAACGAGTTGTTATAGGAATGAGTTGGTAGAATGAATGAAGGTGACTGTAGAGCAAACAACCCATCCTCAACCTAAGTTGGTACTCAGTGTCCATCCACTTAACTGCATCTCCTCATATTCACACGTCCATTGCTCTTCATTGTCAGCTTACTCCTCGAAAAATGACAGGTGGACATTCCTTGTATTATAGCTTTTGTGATCCCTGGACCCAAGTACACAGTGCAGATGTGCGGAGGGGAACAGGGCTTCACAAAGACACTCGGGGCTGACTCAGTATGAGGTCAAATATTTTATTAAGCCCTGTTCTTTTAGTTGCTTAAGAAAAGAAAAAGAACTTGTGTTTTCATTTATAGCATGACAATGTTTGAAATCATATTTGAAACAAGTGTTTTGGCCTGTTACCATCAAACCCCTATGAAACTTAAAAATGGAGGGGGGGGGGGATACCGGTTTTGGTTCTTGGGCGTTCTAAGAACAACAAGTTATAAAAGTAAATTTGTCTTTCTAAACTGTGCCTCAAACTCTTCCTCTGAATTAAAGTGAAAAGATTTGGAAAAAAACATGAGCTGTGTGTCCCTGTTTGACTCTAAATGTGCTTTCAGCCTGTTTCCTATACCAGTTGTAGCCTAAGCCGCCTTACTGCTAAAGCCTGTAACTTGATACTAAAAGCTTGTCAAAATTAAGTGCATGCTTTATAAGTTTACATTTTTACAGTCTAACTGTTTTTCTTTGATATTTGACAGGGACACAGGTTCCCATGTCATCTGGCCTTGAGTACTTTCAGAACTTTCTCCTGGGCCCATGTGAGGGAGCTCAAGGTTGTAGTGAGTTATGGAATCCTTAAGCTGCCTGCCCAGCAGCCGGCCCTTGGCCTGCACTTGAGGGCTAACACCTGTTAGCTGGACAGAGCAATTAATTTCTTTAAAAAAATGGTAGGCTGCCAGCAATCAAAGCTGAAAGGATACAAAATATAATTTTACCTCTTTAGCTTCCAGAAGTGGCCTTTGATCTTTCCCAGTGCCCTTGGGACAGGAGGCACAGATCTTCAGTATTCTCCACGAAGAAATATCTTTAAAATACACAAACAATGAAGAGCTAGCAGTACTCCCCCCACCCTCCCACGCCCCCAGTACTGTTACTTTTTTTTTGTATAGCTCCTCACTCTGAGATTGAACAGAGACAGTCACTCACAAGCTAAAGTCTTGTCTACCAAATGTTATCCTTAGGAGAACTTACATTGCGGGAACCTTAAATTATGTTCTAGTCCATCCCTTGCAAGATCAAATGTTAGTTGAGTTTTCTCCTTGATGGTTATAATGTATTTGTTGTGGGATGTGTGCATGTGAGATAATTGTTAACTTCAAAGAGCTAAAGTACCAACTGTGGGCCGGAACTTGGCCACACATACAGCCTCCCTCATTCTCTAGGACCTTTGGTAGTCAAGACAAGGTCACTGATCAGGGTAATTTGCAGGAAAAGTCAATTTCTCAAGTACCAAAGCAGGTGCTGTGGCACTTTATGACAATTTACTGAATCTAAATTGAGGAAGTTGAAAAAAGCAAAGGTCATGAGCCACAGGAAGAAAGGAGGAAAGAAAATCCCTCTGACTGTATGTGTAACTCCTCTTCTACCAAGATGCACTTGCCAGCTAAGACGATTAACACCAAAAATAAATAAATGGGAATCACAATCTCTCAGTCTAATCAGCAACTTATCTGATTTCTTTTAATAAAAGGGGGGATTTTGTGTTCGCCTGAATTCACAAGGAAATAAGCTCAATTTATCAGAGTTAAAGAGCTGTTCTGCTCATTAGAGATTGAGATAAATATCAAGCCAAGATGTCAGAACTTTACATTTTTTAAAAGGGGGGAGGGGTTGGTGATTCAGTGGTAGAGCACTTAACTTGATTGTATGAAGTTCTAGATTAATTTTGTATCACTGCTTTCCTAAAATATCAAACAGATAGTATATGGTTAAATAAAAGATGCATGCTAATAGCATAGAGTATAAGGTATACATTGTGGCTTAATACACGATGCACATACAGTGCACATCCTGTTCATTTTCTTGGGGATCTGTGTGTTCCACATTTCTCCAGCACTATGGATAGAGAACACAGTGGATAGGAAATGCTTTTGGGATAAGGAAGACAAATACAGCACTGGAACCAGAAGGTTGGCATAGCAAGGAGCAAATGGGATGGAAAACTTAGAAGATTTGAATTTGAGTTATAGCTAATTACTCATCATGAAATTACAGAAAATCATTAAGTCTTCTTAAGGCTCCCTGCTTTACACCTGCAAGATGGAGGTTTATTGTGAGGGATTAAATGAGCATATATGCATACATGTCTGTAGATATGCACTGGACAATTATCATTATTAACAAAAAGCACACTGTGTTATAGGCTGTTTTGTGCCCCATTCTGTGTGTGAGGCTTTATAGTTCCCAAAATGAGTTAATTTGAAGAAAAATATTAAGTAAATCATAGTATGGATGGAGAAAAAATGGAAGTAGCATAGAGAAGCCTCCCATTTGGGGGCTCTCTCTACTTTAAATTCTTTTTGGTAGAAAGGGGAGAATAAATAGAAACAAAATTCCCATTGGTTTCCTATTCATGAAAATATTCTTTAATGTAGAGTCTGTCTGTCTGTCTGTCTGTCTGTCATCTATTATCTATCTCTATCTATCTATCTATCTATCTATCATCTATCTGCCACCTATTTATTAATCATAAATTTATCTGTAGGTATGCATTTTGAGATAGGTCATTGCATATCCAAGCTGGCTTAGAATTTTTATATGTTGCTGAGGGACTCTTGAACTTCTGGTTCTCCTATCTCTACCTCCTAAATTCTGGGACTACAGGTGTACACTATCATTCTCTGTGTATATGGTTCTGAGGATCAAATCGAGGGCTTTGTGCAACTGAGCTACATCTTCAAGCCATAAAATAGATATTTTATAAGTAGGTGTCTATATAGTAAATTGTAGGTAATGAATTGCTTTTATTTAATTCTAACATTAAACCTAAAATGAGGGTACATATAAGGCTTCCTTATCTGCCATGATAAAGTACATTTTCACTGAAGAACTATCTCCCTATCTGGACCTCTGAGTTCTAGCTGGAGGAACTAGGTGAGTTGAAACAACAGAAAACACAGCTCAGTCCTTTCTAGAATGTTCAGTCTGAATCCATGTGCTCTGTAGGTGAAGGTTAATCCACTAAGGGAGTGCCTAGGTAGAACTCTAGAGGCTCACTCATATGGCTACAAGATGCCAAGACGTTATGTATGCTAATGTCCTCATCTTAGTGATGAGGAAACAGGACCAGAGAATGGTGACAATTGGTGCCGGCATACATCACAGATCAAGGACTATTTTTGTCAGTGTCCAAGTGCAGGACATTTCCAATCCCTAAATGAAAGTACTTAATGGCTACCCTGAGTCACATGGGACCATTCATATTTAACCCACTTCTGTTCATGTGTTTAAGTGAACTAGTGCTAGTGGGAATCTTGAATAAAACACAGTTGGTAGCCATAGAATGCATTAACTTTTCAGGACAACAAGGGCAGAGACAGAGGCTGAATTCTCTGCCTCTAGTCTCCTGTTCTCTTCGGTTCTGTGATTCTGCACAGAGCTTAGCTCTGAGATGGCCTCCAAATGCTCATGCACTTTCCTCGGATACGAATCTTCTTTTATGAGTGATACTTAGTCTTCCTCATGGGGACAGATTTTGTATTTATCAGAATATTTTAATTTTGCATTGATCGCTATAAGCCCAGCCCACAAAACATGTGTTTATAAGGAAAATTATGTCAGTGTTGACACATGTTATCTTGGAGAACCTGAAAGCAGGCTTCTTTTAAAGTTGTTGGTTGCCATTGTTTTAGAAAGCATCTACTTTCCAGTTGGTAGTCAATTATATTATGGGGGAAAATTGTACTTTAAACCATAGGAATCTGAGATCACACTGGCTTTTAGAAACCAGGCTGCAGAAATGTAGTGAAACACCCTAGCTATGACCACTCTCCTAACACCGCAACCAACACTAAGTAAGTCTCACAGGATCAAAAGTCCATCCCAGAATTTTAAAGTTTTTCTTGTTGAATATTTCATTTTATTTTTGAGATGGGCTCTTGTAACATTCAAACTGGTCTTAGGATTTATATATAGTTGGAGATGGTCTTAAAAATTTGATCCTCCTGACTCCATCTCCAAGGTGTTTGGATTGCAGTGGGAGCCACCATGCCTGGTTTTGAATTACATAGACACAGAACCCAGGGTTTTAGGCAAGAACTCTAATCCTGCAAAATAGAATTTTTGATTTTGGATTTTTCAGATAGATTCTCAGTGTAGCCCAGGCTATCCTCCAATTCATGATACTCTTGCTAAAGCCTCCTTGTGTCCTGAGATCACAGACAGGGGCCACCATGTCTGGATGCATTTCCAGTCTTGAAATGGCTTCAGTCATATGGATAAGGTACAAAAATACTACAAAAGTTTCCATCTAGAGTCTATCTTGATTGTCAGAATGTGTACATTTTCCACAATTGCTTTTCCAGTCTCTCGCATAGATAGATGGGGAGATAGGTAATAGAGTACATAGATAGACAGATTTTTCTTAAACAATTTGAGAACAAATAGTGGCTACAATATATTATTCCTTTATCCTTTGAATACTTTAATGTTCATGTCTTGTGTGACCAATGCACAGTCATTGTAATCAGGAATTTAACATGCCTGCTATCATGTAGTGGAGCACGTATCCTTATTACTTGCTGGGGAATCCTCTGGGTATATGCCCAGGAGTGGTATAGCAGGGTCCTCCAGAAGTGTCATGCCCAGTTTTCTGAGGAACTGCCCGACTGATTTCCAGAGTGGTTGTACCAGCTTCCAACCCCACCAGCAGTGGAGGAGTGTTCCTCTTTCTCCACATCCTTGCCAACACCTGCTATCTCCTGAGTTTTTAATCTTAGCCATTCTGACTGGTGTGAGGTGCAACCAACACATTGGGAAAAGATCTTCACCAACCCTATATCTGTCAGAGGGCTAATAACCAATATATACAAAGAACTCAAGAAGTTAGACCCCAGAAAGCCAAATAACCCTATTAAAAAATGGACTACAGAGCTAAACAGAATTTTCACCAGAAGAATTTCCAATGGCTGAGAAGCACCTTAAGAAATGTTCAATATCATTAGTCATTAGGGAAATGCAAATCAAAACAACCCTGAGATTGCACCTTACTTTGTAACTGTAATTTTGCAACTGTTGTGACTTGTAAAATATCTCTATTTTCTAATGGCTTTAGGTGACCCTTGTGAAAAGGTCACCCTCAAAGAGGTCATAACCTACGGGTTGAGAACCATTGCGATACAGTTAGTTTAGGTGCTTAAGATAAATTAGCCACATCACGTTGCTTAGAAGGATAGAATACTCATCTTTTAATTACACCAGTCAGAATGTTGTCCATGTGAATCCCACTTCCTTGTTTCTGTCCTGATCTTGGGGATTTGCCTGACTGCTTTATCTCTAATACTGAAGAGTCAGCCTCCATCCCAGACTCCAAATGTCCATTAGAGATTCTTCCTGCAACACATTTGATGGCAGCCTCAGTTTCTTCTTCTGGTCACAGGGGTGAGAACTTCCCATGTCCTCATTATGTGAATTCCAGGAGACAATACAGTGTTTAGGGGAGGGGCTAAATCACTTCTTGATATCATGAATTTTATTGGAATGAACTACTAGGGAAGTATTAGGGTAAAATCTAGTTTCAACTCAACTTTTCTTATCTTTTCCTACTGTTTTTTAATCAAGCTAATACTAAGTATCCTCTAGGAAAGAATAAAATAATCTTGGGTCCTTTTAAACTAGGGGCTATAGTAAATAAGATGATAGGACAGGATCATGGTATATGTCTTATCTGTATACAGCAGTAGACATTTCTGTCTTATTTTTGTTTTGTTTTTTGTTTATTTTTCCAAAGAGGATTTCTCTGTGTAGCTTTGTCTGTCCTGGAACTCACTCTGTAGACCAGGCTAACCTTAAACTCATAGATTCACCTGCCTATGACTCCAAAGTGCTACAATCAAAAGTGTGTGCCACCACCATTCAGCAACATTTTTGTTTTAATAGTGTGATAGAACTACATGCTTTCTGATTACCAGGTCTTCTTCCTCTGTCCTTTCTCCCTTTCTATCTTTTGTTTTACTTCCTCCCTCCCCCTCCCTCCTCTCTTGTTTTCCTCCCTCCTTCTTTCCCTCCTCTCTCACAAAGTGACACAGCTAGCTTGGGAATTTGACCTTGAGTTGATTAACCAGGCAAATAAATAAATACAGCAGGATACAAATGCAGGTGGACACGTCTGCAAGCACTTGTTTGGGTGAGAGGGGCTCTATGCATACCGGCTGGCCTTGTCTCCCAACACTGACCATCCTTCAAGTGTAGCTGACACCGTTTTGCCTCAAGCAAGGTCAGAGCACAGAAACAGAGGGGCATTGTCTCTACTTTCTCACAGAGGCACTGGCCAGTGGACTCTGATCTGCAGCTGTGACTTGGCCTCCCTTGGTGGTAGCACTAGGCAGGGCCTTCTGAGGCAGCCATCTGCTCTCACTCATTAGTCATCTTCCTCCCATGAACCTGATTTCTAGAGGTTTTCTTATTTTGACTTTGGGGAAACTCTTCAATCCTGAGACTATGAGGACTCTAAATCTCCTCTTTGAACAAATTGCCTTTAAATTAGAAATTACTTGGCCAGTGGTGAGAATGTTGCCTGGAACCAAAGTTCCAGATGATTAGATGATGTGATGATTGATGACAGTCCAGTAAAGTCAGAGTGTGGAGCCAGGGCGTCATGCCAGCGCCATCCCAAGCAGGAGTGTGGACATATTTATCCAATACAAAAAAAAAGTTTCTACAAATTGGAATATTTTGCAGAGATGACATGTTTTTAAAAGCTTCCTGTACTATTAGTCAAAAGAAATGAAAACCAAGCTTTATTATGCCTATGTTGAGAGAAACTTATTAAATTTGAATTCCGGCTTAGTTACACATATTTTTGCCCTGATGGTAAATGAAGTTCCGCTGGTTTAGGATTCTAAGCAGTTCTATACATAACCCATTCTTGGGGAAAAATAAATATACCATTAAATGAAAAGTTCTTAATTACCCAAAAATTCCATAAGGAAAAAAGTTAGGGGGAAATTTTGGTCATTATTTGTTCATTTATTTTTCTTATTGAGTTAATTTAATTATTAGTGAGATGCAAACATTAGCTTCAGTGCAGGGCTTCTCACATCTGTTAGTAAAGATTTGATTAGGGCTACACAAATGTGCTAGATTAAACTATCTAGTTGGTGAAATTTAAGCCACCTGGATATTTTAGCAACATCAATAAGAATAATTCTCTTTTTCCAAATCAGTAAATCCAAGCTATATTAAAAAGAATTAATTAATGAGTGCCAGATAGGCAAAGCAAACATGTGACAATGAGTTAGATTATCAAAGGTTTTGAGAGAGATCCTTCTCAGCTTATGTTTAGATGTCAAATTATATTATCAAAAACTAAACAATCTGTTAAAATGATGTCTTAATGCAATAAGTCTCTCATGGTGTTTTTAAACTTCTTAAACATTCTTAGAAAAGGATTCTATTTACCAATAATAATTAAACCATAAGACATTTGTCTCCATATTTTACCTCAGCTATTTCCAAGAGCTGTTAATATCATTTAAATCCTAACAAGAACAGAAAAGAAACCATTATAGAGTTCTGTTAATGTGTGCTCTGTTATCTCTTGAACTTTGCCTTGGAGAAAGAACATGGTAAAGATAGAAGGACTGGATAGATTGATATATACAGAAAAGAATTCTCTAACCAAAGGAACAGAATTGTCAAGTAAAGAAATATTTACTACCTTCTCATTCTTATTCTATCCATAGGCAGATAGTATATATTATAGATGATTGTACTAATGATCTCTGTCACAACTACTGAATGTATGACTTGTAGCCGTAGTGGATATGATTGTGTTCCAATAAAACTTTATGTTCAAAAGTATAGTGGATTCTGACCACTCACAGTATCCTAATGATCCCTCATGAAATCCACATTCTATATTTTAAGGATCAGAAATCTTACTCCTCTTTTAGGAAAACCACTTACTTACCCCAGGTTAGATAGACATCAAATTCAAATGTAATCGGTTGAACTGCAGCTGAATCTGGCCCTTCCAGCATCCAGATGAGCATTCATTCTGGGATGAATTAATTATAATGACATGTGGATGGTTGGCTCCCTCCAAATGTAAGCTCTGCCTTCCTTGTAAAGCACATCCGAAATGCTTCGTACATTTGATGTGGATGGGACTGGGATGTGTAGATGATTCCCAGAATCTCCAGAGAATAA